>NC_142929.1:181784634-181804634 GCF_046866305.1 Octopus bimaculoides | reverse complement strand
AACACATGTGCCTAGTTCCAGAGCTGTCTTGAGGCCAAGGTGGAAGCTAAGGACAGCTACTTCAAGTAAACTGTTATCTTCCAACAACAATCTAGTTGGTACTTGTTGAGTTACCTTTTTCCTTTTCTGCAAACTCTCAAATTTAGCCCATAAACTCTTGCTCTGTGGCAAGAAGTTTGCTTGCCAACCACATGGTTCCAGGTTCAGTACTACTGCATGACACACTACAATAGCTTCAAGCCAACTAAAGCCTTGTGAGTAGAATGGAAATTGAAAGAAGCCTGTCATATATATATATATATATATATATATATGTATGTATGTATGTATGTATGTATGTATGTATGTATATATATATATATATGATGTATATATATATATGTGTGTGTGTGTGTGTGTGTGTATGTGTGTGTGTGTATGTCGTCGTCGTCGTCGTCGTTTAACGTCCGCTTTCCATGCTAGCATGGGTTGGACGATTTGACTGAGGACTGGTGAAACCAGATGGCTACACCAGGCTCCAATCTGATTTGGCAGAATTTCTACAGCTTGATGCCCTTCCTAACGCCAACCACTCAGAGAGTGTAGTGGGTGCTTTTACGTGTCACCCGCACGAAGGCCAGTCAGGCGGTACTGGCAACGGCCACGCTCATCTCGCTCGAGAAACCTCATGTGTCACCCGCACAAGAGCCAGTCCAGGGGCACCGGCAACGATCTCGCTTGAAAGTCCTACAACAACCCCACGCAAGAGCCAGTTCAGGGGCACCGGCAACGATCTCGCTCGAAGAAATTTCATGTGTCACCCGCACAAGAGCCAGTCCAGGGGCACTGGCAACGATCTCGCTCGAAAACCCTCATGTGTCACCCGCACAAGAGCCAGCCCAGGGGCACCGGCAACGATCCCGCTCGGAAGATTTCATGTGTCGCCCGCACATGAGCCAATCTAGGGGCACCGGCGGCGATCCCGCTCGAAAGATTTCATGTATCGCCCGCACATGAGCCAGTCCAGGGGCACTGGCAACGATCTCGCTCGAAAATCCTACGAAAATCCTATGACGGTCCCACACAAGAGCCAGTTCAGGGGCACTGGCAACGAACTCACTCGAATAATTTCATGTGTCACCCGCACAAGAGCCAGTTCAGGGGCACTGGCAACGATCTCACTCGAAATATTTCATGTGTCGCCCGCACAAGAGCCAGTCCAGAGGCACTGGCAACGATCTCGCTCGAAATATTTCATGTGTCGCCCGCACATGAGCCAGTCCAGGGGCAATGGCAACGATCCCGCTCGAAAGATTTCATGTGTCGCCCGCACATGAGCCAGTCCAGGGGCACCGGCAACGATCTCGCTCGAAAAACCTCATGTGTCACCCGCACAAGAGCCGGCCCAGGGGCTCCGGCAACAATCTCGCTTGAAAGATTTCATGTGTCGCCCGCACATGAGCCAGTCCAGGGGCACTGGCAACGATCTCGCTCGAAAAACCTCATGTGTCACCCGCACAAGAGCCGGCCCAGGGGCTCCGGCAACGATCTCGCTCAAAAGATTTCATGTGTCGCCCGCACATGAGCCAGTCCAGGGGCACTGGCAACGATCTCGCTCGAAAGATTTCATGTGTCGCCCGCGCATGAGCCAGTCCAGGGGCACAGGCAACGATCTCGCTCGAAAAACCTCATGTGTCACCCGCACAAGAGCCGGCCCAGGGGCACCGGCAACGATCTCGCTCGAAAGATTTCATGTGTCGCCCGCACATGAGCCAGTCCAGGGGCACTGGCAACGATCCCGCTCGAAAGATTTCATGTGTCACCCGCACATGAGTCAGTCCAGGGGCACTGGCAACGATCTCGCTCGAAAGATATCATGTGTCGCCCGCACATGAGCCAGTCCTGGGGCACTGGCAACGATCCCGCTCGAAAGATTTCATGTGTTGCTCGCACATGGGCCAGTCCAGGAGCACTGGCAACGATCTCGCTCGAAAATCCAACGACGGACCCGCACAATAGCCTGTTCAGGGGCACAGCAACGATATATTTCTATTTCACTTGCCTCAACAGGTCTTCGCAAGTGGGGTTTAGTGTCCAATTTTAATTTAACTCGATTTCGATTTCACTTGCCTCAACAGGCAGTGGAGTTTAATGTCCAACTTAACTTGATTTCGATTTCACTTGCCTCAACAGGTCTACACAAGTGGAATTTAGTGTCCAATGAAGGAAGGAAGGTACGCATAAGTGGACTGGCTGGGCCTTAGATTTAGGTCTCACTTGGCTTGCCGGGTCTTCTCGCGCACAGTATATTTCCAAAGGTCTCGGTCAGAAGTCATCGCCTCGGTGAGGCCCAATGTTCGAAGGTCGTGCCTTACCACCTCATCCCAGGTCTTCCTGGGCCTACCTCTTCCACAGGTTCCCTCAACTGCTAAGGTGTGGCACTTTTTCACACAGCTATCCTCATCCATTCTCGCTACATGACCATACCAGCGCAGTCATCTCTCTTGCACACTACAACTGATGCTTCGTACGTTCAACTTTTCTCTCAAGGTACTGATACTCTGTCTAGTATGCACACTGACATTACACATCCATCGGAGCATACTGGCTTCATTCCTTGCGAGCCTACGCATGTCCTCAGCAGTCACGGCCCATGTTTCATTGCCATGAAGCATGGCTGTTCGTACACATGCGTCATACAATCTGCCTTTTACTCTGAGAGAGAGACCCTTTGTCGCCAGCAAAGGTAAGAGCTCTCTGAACTTTGCCCAGGCTATTCTAATTCTAGCAGCTACGCTTTCAGCGCACCCACCTCCACTGCTAATTTGGTCACCAAGATAGCGGAAGCTATCAACCACTTCTAGTTTTTCTCCCTGGAATGTGGCAGAAGTTGTTTTCTGCACATTCCCAGTATTTATAGCTCCAGAACATCTGCTGCAAACAAAAACTAACTTCCTAGTTAACCTTCCTTTGATATTGTTGCACCTCTTATGTGTCCATAGCTTGCACTGGGTGCATCTTATAGAGTTACTTCCCACTCCTTTTCTACAGATTGAGCAGGACCATCTACCCGAAGGAGTTTGTGTTTTGTCTGCCTTCCTACTTATGAGGACTTTGGTTTTAGCTAGGTTGACTCTAAGGCCCTTTGATTCTATTCCTTGCTTCCATACCTGAAACTTCTCCTCTAATTGTGATAGTGACTCAGCAATTAGTGCAAGGTCATCAGCATAGAGGAGCTCCCAGGGGCATCCTGTCTTGAATTCCTCTGTTATAGCCTGGAGAATTATGATAAATAGGAGAGGGGTGAGGACAGAACCTTGGTGGACCCCTACCTCCACCCGGAATTCTTCACTGTACTCTCTGCCAACCCTCACCTTACTGACAGAGTTTCTGTACATGGCTCGCACAGCTCTCACTAACCATTCTTCTATCCCTAGTTTCCTCATTGACCACCAGATGAGAGATCGGGGGACCCTGTCAAAGGCTTTCTCCATATTAACGAAAGCCAGGAACAGAGGTTTATCCTTGGCTAGGTATTTCTCCTGAAGCTGTCTTACCAGAAATATAGCATCAGTGGTGCTTTTCCCAGGCACAAACCCAAACTGCACCTCATCTAAACTGACTCGCTCCCTAAGCAGTTGAGCTATGACCCTCTCCGTGACTTTCATTACCTGATCTAAAAGCTTGATACCTCTGTAATTATTTGTATCTAAAGCGTCACCTTTACCTTTGTAGCAGTTGATTATGGTGCTGCTACACCAGTCATTGGGTATGACTCCTTCGTGTATCACCTGGTTCGTAATACGGGTGACTAGGCTGTAGCCGACACTGCCAGATATTTTGAGCATCTCTGCAGTGATTCCTGATGGGCCGGGGGCTTTCCCTGTCTTCATACTCTTAATTGTTTTATCTACCATGGTACTGTCAACTCGGATAGCTGGTCCCTCTGTTGGGTCGACATACGGCAGACTCTCTTTCTCCCATTCATTCTCTTTATTAAGCAATCTATCGTAGTGGCTTCTCCAGACCTCTTTCTTTGCAGCCTCATTTAGAGCAAGCGTACCATCATCCATGCGAACACATTTCTCTCCTACTACATCACTATTCTCTCTCCTACACTGTCTTGCGACACAAAATACCTCAAGTCTTTGGTCCTCACAGCGCAGAACATTGGCAAATCTTTTCTTATCTGCCTCCCCTCTGGCTAAATAAACCTGTCGCCTAGCTTCCCTTCTGGCAGATTGGTACAATTCCCTGCTACCACCGTTCTTCCAGTCCTTCCAAGCCTGTTTCTTTTGTCTAATAGCCCTGTCTACCTCCTTGTTCCACCACCACATTATTTTGGGTCGAGAAGGGACCTTGCACCAACCACAGATCTCGTCGGTGGCCCTCAGCAGGTTGTCCCGTAGAAACGTCCAGTTGTCCTCTACATTGTGTGAAGCTACATCCCCCTCTATTTCGTCGAAGGCCTTGAGTAATAAGTCTCTAAATCTCTGTCCATTCACAGGATCTTTGAGCTTCCATACCCTTCTCCTCCAAGCTGGTCGTCTTCTGGGCAGCCACTTAGCTCTGATCCTAAAGTCACTAACTACTAGTCTATGTTGTGGGGTACATTCTTCGCCTGGGAATGTTTTGGCATTTCTGAGCAGCCGTCTTTCCCTTTTCCTGGCGAGGATGTAGTCAATTTGGCTTGTGTGCCTGCCAGAACAGTAGGTGACTAGGTGACTGGCAGGTTTCCTGAAGTTAGTATTGCAGATCATAAGGTCATTTGCATCACAGAACTCCAGCAGTCTGGTTCCCTCCTCATTGCGGGAACCAAAACCATAGCCTCCATGTACGCCATAGAATCCCCCTGAATGTTGTCCAACATGTCCATTGAAGTCACCAGCCACAAAGAGAAGGTCCCTGTCATTCGTCGATGAGGTAGTCTGCAGAAGGGTGTCATAAAATCGGTCTTTCTGTCCGTCGGGTAGCCCGGGCTGAGGGGCATAAGCCGAGATAATGGTTGCTAAACCATGGTGTAGGACTAACACATACATAATACATACACACACACACACGCACACACACATACACACTCACACACATAAAATGTAGGTAGGGTTAAAATCCAAGCTGTGTCCTCTTGAAGCACATCTGCTTATTTCTGTATTCCAGTTCCATATGAAGTTGTTATATTTATGTCAGATACACATTAGCATTGAAATTTCTGGATAGGATGTTTACAGACTAATTATAAAATCAAAACAGAAAGCTGGACAAACTGTTTGGTATTATTTATTCACCATTACACATGTTTCACTTGCAAATAGGAAGTATGAAATTGTATATGCAGGATAAGCATGTAAGAAATTTCCTATTAGAAATTCTTCAGACAAAGAATCAAATAATACAAAATTTACATTTGGATGAAGCAGTTAGTAATCAGGAGACAGAAAGAGCAAACATAATAGTACAGAAAGGAGAGAGAGGGTTAGGGATTGGACTAATGATAAGTGTATATACATATATGCACGTATACAGACACACATACATACTGACAATGCACACACACACACACACACATCTACTCATACTTACGCACATAAATACTTCATATATATATATATATATATATATATATATTTACACATATACATACACATATACATATGCATATATATATATATACAAGTATACATACATACATACACACACACACACATATATATATACACAGATACATGGATATTTACACATGCACACACATATACACTTTCATGCATGTACCGAAATGTATAGGAGAAAAACATATCTACACATATATATGCATATAGTTAGCATGCATAAGAAACCACACACATAAACAGATTTATGGATGTACATACATATGTACATACAGACACGCATATACACACATACATACATGTGTATGTACATATGTACATACTTACATATATACATACATACACATACATTTACATTTATATACAAACATGTCATAACACATTTAGATACAAACTATAGATATAATTTATTGCAATGATACATATATTTTTTAACTTAAATATATACTTTGACATAGATATATATGTACAATGTATGTATTATGTGTGTGCTGTTGTTTTGTGCATGCATTTCATGTACAATGTATGTATTATGTATGTGCTGTTGTTTTGTGCATGCATTTCATGTGCAATGCATGAAAATGTGTGTGCCAATATATTCCCATGCATATGCAAAAAATAAAATCATGCATATATGTGTATTGACATGAATATATGCATTCATTGCTGTTGCCTGAATGCATGTGCACATGCAATGGATGAAAGTGCATGCTTGCACACATGTATGCATGAATACCCATGTACACAAATGTGTACATCACTATATAGACATATATGTATGCATGATTGCTAATGTGTGTATGTATACATGTGCATATGTAATGCAGGAAAATGTGGATTTGTATATACCGTTACACAAATACATATACGTATATACACACACATAAACATTTATGCATTCATACACACACAACCATATATGTGCATATGTAATGCAGGAAAATGTGGATTTGTATATACCGTTACACAAATACATATACGTATATACACACACATAAACATTTATGCATTCATACACACACAAACATATATGTACACATATACATACATATATATATATGTATATATACAGCACATACATATACCTACATATACATAAACATATTTTCAGATACACACACACACATTGCTATACATATAATGTTGATAATATTCCTAATTGCAGTGGCTCCAACAATAGGTTGCAAAGTAAATTAAACATTATTGTAATAATTTTTATTGTGCAATTTTGAAGTATTAGCATGCGTTAGTATTTTTTATGTAGGCATTGGATAAATGATTCCTTAAGTTGATTAATATGATTGGTTTTACAATTTAATATTTCCATACTTTCTAAACATAAACTGAAAAATTTACTACCTGGTTTATAGAGAGTAGCATTTTTTGTAATAGACAAATGTAGTAAATGTTCTATATTTTATCTTTTAACTCCCAAATAAGAGTGACTAAAGATGTTTTATTAGAAGATATAAGGTTATAATAGCTTAACTTGAATTCAGTAGAAGTAGTGCCTATATATTTGATGAGTATGGAAAGGGCACTTATAATGTTTTCTATAAGACATTTATTGTTTAAAGGACAAGACAATTTTATTCAAAAATTACATAATTTTATTATTCTAGGTATTATAATGCTATTGCTATTGTAGTAATTAGAACCATTTTCAATGTAATTATTATTAATGCTTAGTGGCATTTCATCTGTCATCATGTTCTGAGTTCAAATTTCACTGAGGTTGTCCTTGTCTTTCTTCTCAGGGTTGATAAAATAAGTACCAGTTGATCAATGAGGTCGATGTAATCAACTTACCCCCTCCCACGAAATTGTTGGCCTTGTGCCAAAAGTTTAGATCATTATTATTATTATTATTATTATTATTAGATCCACTGCCACAACAGACACCAGCAACACTATAATGTTTATTATGATAATTGTTACCAATATTGCAATAATAATTATGATTAGTAGTATCATTAAAATCATACTACCATCATTGATATTATTGTCATTACTGTTATTATTACCACCACCACTGCCACCACTATTATTAGTAATTTTAGCAACTGCACTGGTATTAGAAGCAGTAGTAACAATGAAAGAAGTAGCGATAGTAGTAAATTTTTTTGGAATAGAAATTGAATTCATATTATCTCTATTATTGTTGTTATTATTAGAATCCCCATCACCATCATTTAACATCCATTTTCCATGCTGACATGGGCTGGATGGCTTGACAGGAACTGGCAAAGCCAGAGGCCACACCATATTCCATAGTCTTTTTTTACTTGGTTTCTATAGCTGGATGCCCTTCCTAATGCTAACCACTTTACAGAGTGTACTGGCTGCTTTTTACATGGCACCATTACAAGTGCTTTTTACATGCACCAACACCAGTGCTTCTTACATGTTACCATCACCAGTGCTTTTTATGTGGCACCAGAAACAAGGATTTTTATGTGGCACAAGCACTGATGCTTTTTGCATGATACCAGCTCCAATGCTTTTTTAATTAATATTATTTAGCTTTTTATAGTTTAAGGAAGATATAATATCACCTAAGTTTGGTGTTGTAGAATATGAGAATTTTACTGTGTTTGTTGAATATTTTATGGTATTATTATCAGACAGAAAGTGTTTTTCTAATGCTTGAAAGAATAAAGAGAATATCTTAGTAGACACATGACCACTAAATGGAACATTATACCATATAATGTTTTTGTTGAATGATTTATTAGATTTGTAATTTTTATTATTTTTATACTTATAGTTACTGGCATTATCAGATTTGTATTTACTTTTATTATTGCTGTACCTATTATTATGTAATTTATGGATTTGATCATTATTAGTTGGTTTATCTTATAGAGCTATAAGTTGTAAGATATTCTGTGTTTGGTGACCTCCATAATTATATCAAAATTATCCAAACTATTTTTTCAATCCATAATTTATTGTCAAATTTAATAGCAGTTTTTCTTGCTTCAAGAATTATACCAATTTCATTTTTGTTAAGATTAAATATTTTTCATAGTAAAAAGAAGAGCTTTGTGAAAAAGAAAAGGATTAATAAATCTATGAGTAATAATTATTAATATCAATTTATAAAGATCACACATTATTTTGTTCTTTAATTTCATACACATAAATACACACACATATGTGTGTGCATATATATATATATAATTATATAGATATGATTACAATTAAGGGTACTGAGAAACAGTACCGAAAAACTAGAAATAGACAAGTGCCAGGAAGGCGATGTTGGGCACAGGTGCCATGACGATTTCACTTTCGCTTGCCCCAATAGGTCTTCGCAAGCCGAGTTTCGTGTCCAATGAAGGATATATATATATATATATATATATATATATATACACTTTTAATAATTTCTCTCTCTCCCTCTTGCTCTCTCTCTATATATATGTATACATATGTGTGTATGTAAAGAATGGAGAAATCAAATGAATGAGAAGATAAAGTAGTGATTTGTTTAAATTGCCTGAAAATATTTGGTTGTATTTTGGGAAGAACTCTTCATTCTACAGTTTCTTAAATACTCTAAATGTCTGAGATAGGAATTAGGTCATCTTGGGATGAAACCTTTTTACTCAACATAAAAATTGAGCTCAATATCAGTTTTTAAATGATCTTTGGAAAAGACATAAATCTCATATTACCAAAATGTGCGTGCTCGGGAGACAAAGATCGGTTGTACTTTGTCAAAATTCAACCAATATTTATCACCTTAACGGCACCATGTGATAAATTGATATTTTCATTTTCAGAGTTATTTATTTACCAATTCTTTATTTGACCTAATGACTTCAGAGAAGGTACATGATCAGGAATTACTTTGTGAAAGGAACAGCCAATTATATCATGCCCAGTATTCGAGTGGTACTTATTTTATCAGACTCCAAAAGATTAAAGTCAAAGTTGACCCAGAGAAGATTTGAACTCAGAATGAAAAGGATTGCAAATGAAGCGTGAAAGTTGGACAAGGTTGGAATTTCTTTGAGTAATATATATATTACTTCCTTGTAAATTAGCAGTTCGGCAAAAGACAATTAGTAAGCTTACAAAGAATAAATCCCGGGGCCAATTTATTCAACTACAGCTGGTGCTGCAGCATGGCTACAGTCACATGACTGAAACGAGTAAAACAATAAAAAACTATGCCATTTTAATCCCAAGCAACACTGGGTATCTCTGCTAGTATATATATAGAAATGTAAATACATATATATGTACGTGCATGTATATGTAAAGATATATATTTATGTACATATGTATTTATCTATTTGTGTGTGTGTAATCCCTGAATGTCTACAAAAATCCAAGTTTATTTTCAAACATTACTGACCATAAATATATATATATATATATATATATATATATATATATATATAAACCAAAGGAACACAGAAAATGTAATTAGTATTTTATATAATGTACACAGGTATCAGCAAACCAACCGTTGTTAATTATGTAAGACCTATTATGCAACAAAACGCATTATCACCAAAAATATTTTTGAAGGTAAGTCTCATGGAATGAGCCAGCTGCATTGTGCCAATTTGCTTATGTAATCAATGGTAGTTGGTTTACTGAAACACATGTGTGCATTACATAAAGCATAAAATATTGGTTATGTTTTTGCATTCCTTTTCTATATGACACACGGACTGTGCATACAAGAAATAAGATGGCTATTGCCAAACCATATGGAGCATAGGATTGGAGTATGAAACTTATCTGCTTTGCCCAAACCTTTTGGTAACCCATTGTATCTTATGGTGTACTTTTAAGAATATTGTTTGTTATTGGCACTCCGTCGCTTACGACGTCGAGGGTTCCAGTTGATCCGATCAACGGAACAGCCTGCTCGTGAAATTAACGTGCAAGTGGCTGAGCACTCCACAGACACGTGTACCCTTAACATAGTTCTCAGGGATATTCAGCGTGACACAGTGTGACAAGGCTGGCTCTTTGAATTACAGGCACAACAGAAACAGGAAGTAAGAAAGTTGTGGTGAAAGAGTACAGCAGGGTTCGCCACCATCCCCTGCCGGAGCCTCGTGGTGCTTTAGGTATTTTTGCTCAATAAACACTCACAACACCCGGTATATATATATATATACATATATACATATATATATATATAGGCACAAGCATGACTGTGTAGTAAGACACTCTCTTCCCATCCACATGGTCCTGTATTCAGTTCCACTGTGCGACACTTTCTACTCTAGCTTTGAGCCGACCAAAGCCTTGTGAGTGGATTTGGTAGATGGAAACCGAAAGAAGCCCGTTGTATATATCTATCTAAGTATAGATGCAGGTATGGCTGTGTGGTAAGAAGCTTGCTTCTCAACCACATGGTTCTAGGCTCAGTCCCACTACACACCACCTTGGGCAAGTGTTTCCTACTATAGCCTCGGGCCAACTGAAGCCTTGTGACTGGGTTTGGTAGACAGAAACTGGATGAAGCCTGCTGTATGTATATATATATATATATATATATATATATATATATATATATATATATATATATATATATATATATGGCTTAGTGGTTAGAGCATCGAGCTTACGATTGTGAGGTTGTGAGTTCAAATCCTGGACCAGGCTACGTGTCATGTTCTTGAGCAAGACACTTCATTTCACATTGGTCCAGTTCACTCAGCTGTAGAAATGAGTTGCGATGTCACAGGTGCCAAGCTGTATCGGCCCTTGCCTTTCCCTTGGATAACATCGCTGGCGTGGAAAGGGGAGGCTGGTATGCATGGGTGACTGCTGGTCTTCCATAAACAACCTTGCCCAGATTTGTGCCTGGGAGGGTAACTTTCTAGGTGCAATCCCATGGTCAGTCATGACTGAAGGGGGTCTCAGCATATATACATATATATCATCATCGTTTAACGTCCGCTTTCCATGCTAGCATGGGTTGGACGATTTGACTGAGGACTGGTGAAACCGGATGGCAACACCAGGCTCCAGTCTGATTTGGCAGAGTTTCTACAGCTGGATGCCCTTCCTAACACCAACCACTCAGAGAGTGTAGTGGGTGCTTTTACGTGTCACCCGCACGAAAACGGCCACGCTCGAAATGGTGTCTTTTATGTGCCACCCGCACAAGCCAGTCCAGGGGCACTGGCAACGATCTCGCTCGAAAATCCTACAGGAGCCAGTCAGGCGGTACTGGCAATGGCCACGCTCAAAATGGTGCATCTCATGTGCCACCCGCACAAGAACCAGTCCAGGGGCACTGGCAACGATCTTACTTGGCTTGCCGGGTCTTCTCACGCACACACACACATATATATATATATATATGTATATATATATATATATATATGTATATATTTATGTGTGTGTGTGTCCCCACCATCACTTGACAACCGATGGTGGTGTGTTTATGTCCCTGTAACTTTGCAGTTCAGCAACAGAGACTGATAGAATAGGTATCACGCTTACAAAGAATAAGTCATGGGGATTTTTTTTTGATTAAAACCCTTTAAGGTGGTGCTCCTGTATGGCCACAATAAAAAAAAAAAAATATAAGAATGTATGACATATCTACAGTTTAGTAATCCATGAAATTTGTTTCCTCATAACTATCCTAAAAGCACATATTCCTTTTAGTGAAATTTTTAGATGTACATTTTCCATTGGGTGCATTATAGTTATACTGTTAGCATTAAAATAATTTTTCTTGGAGGAATTTCAGATGATAGTCTCTTTTCTGATTTTCTTTCCCTGTAATTCATTTCAAAATGTATATTTTTACGTGATATTTTACAGAAATGCATATTTGAGAATGTAAATTGCATAATAACATAATATTGATGTTTCATACATATAAATCTAGAAGGAAAGTGAAAAATTCTAAAGTTAGGTTTCATGAGAGAGAAAGAGATGGTGAGTGATTGTGTGCAGGAACTCAATAGATTTAATATAAAATCAACATATATAATAATTTGCTTTTAGTTATTTCTTTTTTTACTTTTTGAATATGCCCACAGAAATAAACTGATAATATATTTTCCCTAATAATATGTATACCAAGTTACACAGCATATACTTATGCATAGTGATGGTGCATGGCTCAGTGGTTAGAGTGACAGGTAGTGAGTTTGATTCCCGGACTGAGCTGTGTGTTGTATTCTTGAGCAAGATACTTTATTTCAGGTTAAGAAGGGGTCAACACCTTTGAGAGAGCACGTATTCTGCATGAAAAATTTAACCGTGCTGCTCAAAAGTGCACTGCTAGTGTAGTGAATGGAGAAAGCTTGGTCTGCAATGTTTGCAGTCATGTATGTTTGTCAAGAGCAGGGCTCATTAGCCACCAATGGAGCCGCAAATGCAAAATATAAGTTAGTCCTAGAGCGCAAAATGTTCCTAAAGGTGAGCAATGGTCTTCCTCAGTCACGAGTGGACGGCTATCATGTATGTGTATACATATACCCTTTAGTCCAAAATATATAGTCTTAACTGCCACTGTTGAGACAAATTCCATGAGAGCATTTCGCTTCCATTGCTCCTTTCATTAGTTTTCTCCTCTCCTTATCTTTTCACTCAATACACTATTCTGAAGAAGAACTTAGTCCGAAACGTCATTTCAATCTATTGTTTCCATTTCTCTCTGCATCAAGCTAATAATCATGATCGAGAATTTATCTCGTCTTGATTCTGTTTCTTTCATCACCATCATATATACATATACATATATAATTTCACTAAGGCACAGCGATATTAATAACCACTTATTAGAACGCAATATACTTTTGCTCTCTCACTATACGTGTATACGTATATGTGTGTGTATATATATATATATATATCTAAATATATATATACATTTCTTTTTTTTTCTTTTAGCGCATCACAACACTGTGCATGTATACTCTTTCTCTTTCTTTATATGTATGTAAATACGCCCCCCCCCCCACTACACATTTAGATATAAACATATGTAATATATATCACCGCCTGATGTCGTATTTCTTTAAACTATAATTATTTAAGGTGAAAGCGACCTGCACTCTTAGTTCTTTTCCCTATCCCAACTACTGATATTACATTGTATTCTGGAAATCAGGTATGAAAAAGAAAAAAAAAAAAGAAATGAATATGCGCTCAAATGTAACTCCTGTCTTACACCTTTGAAACAATCTTTTTATATTCATGTTACTTCTGTTCCTTTGTTTTCCATGATTTATAATTTTTTTTTTCACACATTCAAGCAATGTGTGCTTTTTCTTTCATTTCAAATAGCTATTTTCAATCCAATTTGACTTATTACACAGTTTTTTTAGTGTGTAAATCTGAAGAAAATTCCGTTAGATGTTGAAAAAAATGTGGAAGCCAGGAAGGCTAAAATAGGTGAGAACTGTGAAGAGGGGCACCTGTAATGGTGTTACTACAAGACCCTGAGTAAGTAAGAGAGAGAAAGAGAGAGATAGAGTAGCAGTAGCACGTGTAGAATGTTGCTAGGTGTGACGATGCATTGTGGGTAAGCCAGTCGTCCGTGCCACCACGTCGACTACCTCTACTACTACCACCACTATCATTGCTGCTGCTGCTGCTACCGCCGCCGTCCGCCATTTTGTGTGTGTCTCGTTGTCTTAGTGTCTGTCTCTGTCCTCACGTCGAATAGGTAAGCACAAACTTTTTATTTTTTTGCATACTCATCCCCAACCTTTCCGACAAAGAACCAGCCAGCGACTGGAAGCCCTAAACTACCAATTTCTATCTTAGAAAATGCGACATTTTGTTGTTTTCTTCACTGCCCCTTGCTGCTACTTCACTGCCATTAATGAGTAAGAAACGTTACAGAGCTCTGTAGCTACACAAATACACACTATTTTTGCATTCATACATTTATATACAACAGCTTATTTATCTTTCTAAACAGACATTTATCTATATTTTGTTTGCTAGTTGCTCAAATATCATTTTTTTTCTCGGCCTCTGACGTGATTGCTTGATGGAGAAATTCGCCTACTTTTCCAGTAGTCTCCATTGAAATCAGCGATGTAGAGAGAGGGGAGTGAGTGAGAGAGAGAGGTAGGTGGATAGAGGGAGTGAGTGAGAGAGCGGCAACTAAGCTGGATTGACGGAGTGAGCGAGAGTGAAGTAGATGGACAGAGTGAGTGAGTGAGTGGGTGAGAGTGAGGAAGCTCGAGTGAGTGTGGAAGCAACGCTAGAGAGTGTGGGAGTGAGAAACGAGTGAAATTCTTACACTTCCACATTGAACTTCAGATATCTCTTCAGGAAAAAAAAGAAAAAAGGACAAGGGTCCCTAAATAGTGTCACTTCTGGAGGAGCAGTCATGAGAGATGGGAAGGGGAGGAGGAACCTTATCTTCTTGCAAGTGGAGACATCCGGCATCACCGCCCCCCACTATCATCATCATCATCATCTTCTAAAATACACCAGTTGTTAACTGGTAAATTCACTATCACAACTGTTATTATTTTTACTACTGTAGTTAAAGTTGTCAGGTGTATTGGTTTGGTGATGATGATGGTCGTGGTTCAGTCTCAGGACACAACTAGTATCGTCATGGCCATTTTGTTGTATTGGAATCTTGTTAGATGGACTATAGCAATAAACCTGAACGTCCATGTCATATATATATATATATATATATATACACGCATATGCATACGTACACACGTGTATATATATGTCTTATAGATAGGTACATAATAGTGTATGATAAGTGAATTATAACGGAATCGTGCCTGGTTCTTATTCCTTGTGTCGCAAACTGCTACACTGGTAGAAGCTGCCTAGCAGTAAATCTTTGAATCTCTGTGCTGATATATATATATATGTGTATATATATATATATATATATATATATATATATATATATATATATTCGTATGTGGGTAGGTTGTGGTGCGTGTTAAAACATTAACTGCCTTCTCCCCATGACCCTATTAAAAAAAAAATACTGTAATGTAGACATTGCCCACCACCAAACCAAGAAAATGGGGGTGGCTGTGTCTTTGATGTACCTTTCTCTTTTCTCTGCTTCTTTCATTCAATGTTATGTTTGTATTTGTTTAGGAATTCTACTCCAGTTCCTTTCAGTAGCTGACTTTTTCGATTTGTCCTCGTCAGTCTTTACTCTTCTGCCAGTCTAATAAGGGGTCACTACAGCGATATTCAACTTGTATATCTTTTATTACAGCAACATGCCTATTTATACAACACCAAACTGACACCTTAATGCCATTTATTTTCAGCTTTAAATTATATATATATATATATATATATATATATATATATATAATTTATGTATGTATATATATACATATATACATATACATACACGCGCGTGCACGTACGCTCTTGATGTTTAAAATATCTCTTTTTGTCTTCCTCTTCCTTTCTACTTTGATGATGATGATGTTTACTGTTGAAGGTCACCAACTGTTTTAGCTGTGGATTTCTGATACTAACGGCGCCAACCACTACTACTATTACAACTATAAACTATTATTACTATCATGGCAATTGTGGCTGACTATATACAACATTGGTTCTGCTATTCCACTGCTGTTCTTGCTACTGTCTAACTCCTACCATTCTTGTCTTGTATTATCGACTCGCGTTTCACAGTTCAAATCACACCTGGTTATGGTAGTTATAGCTATGTGGCGAAGTGAGACTGTCTTTCATGTTGGTTGATGTTAAAATATATTTTAATGATAAAAAATTCTCCGTGAGAGATTATTGTGGATTAATGAGGAGAAAACGAGAAGAAAAAAATACCGATTAACATTGTAGAGAAGCCTGTCAGGAATGTTGGCAAGATGGCTCCACTGAAAATAGTGGAGCTCTGTCATGCCGCTAACAAGGTTCATTTTTCATATTCTTAAGTCATCCCGGCTGGCAACGAAACAGTTTATAATGTACTGTTTCAATGCATGCCTCAGTAGTAGTAGTAATCAGTGAGGTGGGAGAAACATGCTACTACAACAACTAGTAGTATTTTTAAGGATAATCCACCTGACTGTTGCTGTCAAGCATGGTAGAAAATCGATAAGGCTGGTGGTAGTAATAAATCTGTTAATAATTCCACTACTAACGTTAGCCGTGTATTTATCCATTTTAATTATCCTGTCCCACAACACACTTCAGTTTGATGAAGAGCATTATTAATTTTATGATTCTAAATATTAAAAGATCTATCTATCTATCTTTCTATCGAGAGAATGTGGGCGCATGTATGTATACATATGACTATGGTCTGACGTGGATGTATAAATACACACTCAATTTAGCTTTTAAACGCTCCAAAGGATCTTTAGTCTACTAGTGGGTAAATGTGAAACACTCCAGCAATCTGTGTTACTGTGTGTGTTAGTACTTTTATTTGAATATTAACTGAGGAATTTACTTGTTTTTATGTTCCTCTAGAAACTCGAACCAGGAGCATTATATGCTTTTGATGAGAGTTTTAAGTGACCTGAAACATATGATTTACCCTGAAAGTCAATATTCAAATTTCACATAACATGTATTGAGCACTTGAATGGAAAAGTAGTCTCCTTAGATGATGATGGTGATGACATATATGTGCATAAGTGTACAGGTGTGTGTGTGTATATATATATATATATATATATATATATATATAATATTAGATATTTATTATAATATTAGATGTTTATGTATACATATATATGCATACACACACATAGATATACATATATAACGTGTACAGAGAGAATAGAGAAAAAGTCTTTCTCAGAGTTGTTGGTTATCTCGCATGCATGACTGTGTGGTTAAGAAGTTAGTTTCGTGTTCTTTCTGCTGTGTGCCACTGCAAACTGAAGTCTTTTATAGCATCAAGCTGACCAATGATTTATGAGTGAATACAGGGAAAATGTGAGCAAATTTACGGTTTTGCCTTTTCATTTGCGCCAGTGACTAGTTAACACGCTATGGCATAAAGGAGTAACACTGTTTGGGTGGCAGTGTCATTGTAAAAACAAGCTTCGTCTCTTAGAGGTTCGTTGTTTGAAAGACTAGGGGAATGAGTACCTTATTAAGAAAAAGAAGTAGTGGTTGGTGATAAGAAGAGCATTTCTCTGTAGAATACTGTCTCAAGAAGTCTCATGTTGATCATTTCCATAGGAAAAAATGCTTGAAAATTGTGTGTATATGTGGCCATGTGCTTAGATAGCGTGGTTCTCAACCATGTGGTTATGAGTTCAGTCTGACTGTTTGACATCTTGGGGAACTGTCTTCTCCTATAGCCCTGGGCAGACAAAAACATTGAATGAATTTCGTGGACAGATTGAAAGAATCACATATGTAATAGATATGTGTACGAATGTGATGGTTGTAAATAAACATTAGTGTCCTACAAGCAATGTTGTTCTTTTCCAGTCTTTGATAAAGAAAAAAAGAAAAAAAAACATGTCTGGCCATTGAGAAATATTACTTTGCTTGGAAACAGGTTAAGGCTGGAAACTGGAAGGGCATCTGGCTGTAGAAAATCTACCTCAATAGATTTCGTTTGACCCATGCAAACATGGAAAAGTGGACACTAAAATAGTGATGATGTGTATGTGTGTATATCTATATATATGTATATATACATATGTATCGGTATAGATATACATATGTCTATTTAAATGTGGATGTGACATCTCTCTCTCGACTTTGCAAAGGCCGTCAATAAACTTAAGCATGGAAGATGCCACAATCTACAATATCTTGGTATTGGTAAACTAGAGGAATAGCAACACAACTTTTTAGAAGGTAGAAGTAAGACATTTTTAGCCTATAGTGCTCTCTCTGAGGAGACATCATTTCTAAGCATTTCTTATGGGAACTGTACTGGGATCACTACCCTCCCAGGTGGCTCCCTCAGATATGCCCTCAGTCACACAGTCAGCCACTCTTACCAGCTGTGTTTGATGATACAAAAGTATCTCTGGCAATCAAAGACCCTGATGATGACTTGAAATTACAGAAAGACCTGGACACAATATACTAGTGGGCTGAAGAAAACATGCAGTTCTGTGCTGATAAACTTCAAGTGCTTTACTATCAACCTGCAAACAAATTGCAACCAGAATGCATAAGACCAAAGAGTATTGCAGCCCTGGAGTCAGAGTTGGTGCATGACTTAAGGAATCCATATAAGTAATGATTCGACATTCCATATGCACATTACTAGATGGTACCAATGTGCAGGCAAGTGGCTTGTTGGATTCTGAAAAGAAAAAGGAAACCATGTTGATACTATAGAGAACTTTTGTTCTCAGTTGCCTTGACTACTCCCAGTTATGGTTGTCACATATGAGTCAAATTAACTGGGGCTCAAGGCGATCCAATGCTTCTACACCAGGAGGATTGTCTCAATGCAACAGACAGTCTCTTTGGAGAGGTTTAAAGAACTGAAGCTCTATTTCCTAAATAGGAAACAGGAAAAATAGGCAGTGATATCAATATAGACCCTGGGAAGTCTAATATCTAACTGGGATTGAAAGCTATACCAGCACCCAAACAAGATGCTACTGCATAGTATCTAAGGACCCAGCACAGTTCAAGTGCCCACCATTTTTTATACTGAAAAAACCTCAGATCTGTGAGATGATGTGTTCAAAAAACATTGACAAATTTTTATCTGCAATACCAGAGAAACATACCATGGCAAAAAATGCAAATATGAGTAACTTTGTGCAACTAACTGGTTCACCTCAAGCCTGGAGAGATAATCAAGAAAGTGAGCTTGAAATATATTAGCTATCATACTAATAGCAGTGCCATAACATGACCATAGTTCCTGGCTAAACTATGTAAGGTTTATGTATATCTGTATACATCTGTCTATCTATATTACATCATCATGAAGTATCCGTTTTTCTTGCTGGCATGTGTTGAATGGATTGACTGGAACTGGTAAGCCAGAGAGCTGCACCAGTCTCTAGTCTGTTTTGGCTTGTTTTTTTATGGCTGGATGCCCTTCCTAATGCCAACCACTCACAGAGTGAACAGAATACTTTTTACGTGTCACCAGCACTGGCCATGACTACAATTTCACTTAGCTTGACATGTCTTCTGAAGCACAGCAGATCACCAAAAAGCTTTAGTCACTTGTCATTGCCTCCATGAGACTCAGCTTCTGAAGATCAAATTTCACCATCTAATCCCACATCTTCCTGGGTCTATCTCTTCCACAGGTTCCCTCCACAACACTTCTTAACACAGCTGTCTTTTTCCATATGCATCACATGGCCATACCAGCACATTTATACATATCCTATATATCATTGTATATGTATCATCATCATCATTTAGCATATTTTCCATGCTGGCATTCATTGGATGGTTTAACATGGAGCTGGCCAGGTGGGAGCTGTCTAGACTCCAATTGTCTGT
>NC_142929.1:181757134-181782134 GCF_046866305.1 Octopus bimaculoides | reverse complement strand
ACTTATTCTATCACTCTTTTGCTGAACTGCTAGATAATGGAGATGTAAACACACCAACATCAGTTGTCAAGTGATGGTGGCGGGACAAACACGGACACACAAATACATATATATATATATATATATATATATATATATATGTATATATAAACACGACAGGCTTCTTTCAGTTTTTGTCTCCCAAATCCACTCACAAGGCTTTGGTTGGCCTGAGGCTATAGAAGACATTTGCCCAAGGTGTCACATAGTGGAACTGAACCCAGAACGATGTGGTTGGGAAGCAAGCTTCTTACCACACAGCTACTCCATTTAATGTCTACCTCTCTCTCTCTCTGTACATATGTGTGTGTGTGTGTATTTGTGTATTTATCTACATACGTATCTGAGGGAATGTGCATACTGCTAGTCTTGACATGTTTGGTCATTGTAAACAAAAGTTACTGTTCATACAGTCTCAGTTTTTTTTTGTAAACCTCTGTGAAAGCCAGGCTGAGTTGTTTGTTCAATATATAAGGTAGTTTTTTGGTTAAGACAATGTACTTTTCTTTGCCTTTGTAAATTTAATAGCATTGTAGAACTTTTGGATATTTGTAGGTAGATTTGATTACAATGACCTATAAAAATGAACATCTTTTAGAGATCAAATGTCCTAAGAAGCTATTATTATTCCCCAATACGAATTTACTTTTAAAAATGCTCAGCTCGGAGGAGCTGCAGTAAAATAATAAAAATCACAGTCGGAGTTTCTATCATCAGATATTTGATTTCCTGTAATTCTGGAGTACAAGTGCAATGATTTCTTTTACAATATTGGTTTCAAAAATTGGCACCAGGTCAGGTTTCTTTCACAATATGAATTTGAAATTTTGGCTCAAGGCCAGCTATTTTGTGGGAGGGAATAAGTTGATTACATCAACCCCAGTGTTCAACTGGTACTTATCTTATTGACCACAAAAGGATGGAGGGCAAAATTGACCTCGATGGAATTTGAGCTCAGAATATAAAGACAGACGAAATATCACCAAGAGTTTTGGACTGTGCTAATGATTCTGCTAACTTGCCACCTTGATTTCTTTCACAATATTGATAGAAACGATATTGTTGTGAAAGACAAAACTTTACTTATATTTGCAGTTGGTGAGACTTATGAAGTGTTCCAGCTGTGACCATCCTATATTTTATTCAGCCAGTAATATCTACATTGTCTTTGATTTCTTTTGTATGACTGTAGAGTAGAGTTGGTTGCTCTTTCTGCTGTCTGAGGAAATCTAAACTTCCTGATCCAAGTCATTTAACCCTTTTGTTGTCATATTTTGTAAAATGACTTTGCCATTGGAACATAAATCAGCATGAAATTTTGATGGAAGATTTTAATTTAGATGACTTAAAAATTGGAAGTTTGTATCAGAAGTAGGGATTGTCTGAGATGCATTGGTATTAAAAGGGTTAAAACTGTAGACATGGATGGATTTTTTGAAAAGACCAGAAATGGAGAGCTAAAAAATTTCAATAAAAAATTGTTTTCTTCATTGTTTTCTCACAGTACTATTATTTTAACTGAACTCATATATTTAAGCTATTCTCTTGCCTCAATAAACAACTTTAGGGTAGCTTTTTAATTTTGGGAACTTTGCAAGATTGCTTTGTATTCTGATTGTAATAAGATATTATATCAACCCTGTAAGGTGGTTGGTGTTAGGAAGGGCATCTAGATATAGAAACCTTGCCAAAGCAGACAATGAAGCCTGGTGCAGTCTTCTGCCAAGCATGGAAAATAGATATTAAATGATGATGATAACGACTATTTTTGAAAAAATGTTGCTAAGTAATTGCTAAAGCTTAATTAAATTTTTATAAATAACTGGTCACTTCCAAATGTTTTCTGCTATGAGAAAAGATTCTAATTCAAATGTTTTGGAAGATGTCATGTAATGCTCTGATTGTGTCCAGACATTTCAACCAACCGTCATTTCAGACATCTTTAAGCTAATATAGTACTTCTGATGCTGACAGTATTATTTCCTCGTTATCATTCTTAAAATACACCATTTATAATTTATAGAAATGATAGAATATCATTTACTGAAATGGTGTATTTATTTTCCTCAGTAAAGTTCAAAATATTCATGACAAGATTTGATATTATATATTAAATTTCCTCATGAATATGCTTCATCACCATGATTATTTTTATGTCTGGTTTTCCATATGAGCAAAGGTTGTGAGAAATTTTGAAGCAGTATTTTACGACTGGATGCTTTTCATCTCATGTTTCTTACTACATCCAGAATACAATATACCTATTTTAATCTTTTTGTTACCATATTTCTTTTACTGTTATTATTAATTTTGGAAACAAGGGAGAATTTAGTAAAATAATTTTGTTATTAAGCGGGTATTTGGAACATATATTAAAATGAAATTTTAGCTTGGTATCAAAAGGGTTAAAAGCCCACACAGTATATGGATAGTTACAAAATGTCTGATTCACACTTAACCCATCTCATTTGTATTACGTTTGGTTCACAGTTTGCATGATGGAATTTAATTTGTTTTCATTTATAAAAAAGAAAAAAAAACATTGCTTTTGATGTCATTGTGAAAACCTTTATTGATTTTTTTTATTGTTTTGTTAAGTTATTTCTCTATTTCAAGACCTACTACATCTTCAAATAGCAAGGAAGCCTCTCAACCAGATTCCTCTCAAACTACACCCAGCTAACTGTCTTATGTTCATGGCTGGAACACCTTTGATAGTAGCTCTGCTGGATCAATATTGACCTACACGTAAAACAACCAGAACAACAACCTGTTGTAGTTGTTCCATGTATTTGGTCTTGTCTTCCTGCCATTGATAGTTGTCAGAAAGGTTTTCACTTTTGAAAACTACTCCAAGAACACAAGTATTTGTAACAAAAATATGGGTTTCCTCATTTAATTTGATTTTCCATCAACATTTTATTTGCTCTTTCACTAAGTTTTTAGGAAGTTATTTTTATAAATTTCTATAAAAATATTGAGTTTCCTACTATGGTAGTCAGTGGTTTTTGAATCGACAGGGAATTTTACCATGTTGGTTTGCAACTAATTTACATAAGATGTTTCTGATTAAAAGCTTACATTTGATATACTTTTGATAAGTCTAAAATGGATGGCATTACCATCCTATACATTTTTCCATTATGGTTTTATTAACTTGTTCATTGATACTACTTTCAGTGCTAATTGCTTAAATGCATTGCAGTACTGAAGTAATGGTGTGTGCCACAAAAATTCTTAACTCCATTTTTGTATCTTAGCTGTAAAAAAAAACCAAATATTCAGAAGAAAAAAAATCTCAATGCTTCCCCCAAAGGGCAGATATTTTAAAACTATTATTAACTCGCTTAAAAGCTGCCCGATAGGGTGACTTTTAAGCTAGCTCCTGTGAGGGCTCTTCACTGGGCCATGGGCTCAACAATGACACTTCATGCATTGAGTACATATTAAATTTTATTAAACTTGAACAATATTTTTCAAGCAATTAACAATTTTCATCAAAACAATGTAATTTATCAACTTGGAAATTATTGCAAAGCTGTATGATAAACAACAGTGCCACTACATCTGCCATACACACACAATTCGGACTTCTGATGCCACCACCGTTAATACCTTTGACTTCGCTGCCTTTCCTTCCACCACCATTACCACTGTCTTTCACATCACTTACTCTTGCCATCATCCCTGACTGCCTCGGTTACCTCCACCATCATTGCCACCTCTGCCTCTATCACAACTACAGCTCATACTATTACTATTACCATCATTCAGTATGTTGGTTCAGTGTTCATCCCCCTTTTCTCTCACATACCCACTCTTTCTCTCTTATTACTCCCACTTCCACCATGAACACTATTACTTTTAATCAAAACATCAACTATCCCTAAATTTTTTTGTCTTTCTTTCGCTCTCTCTCTGTCTTCGTCACCACCCTCACCGTCTATGCCTGCTATTACTCTCACCCCCGTATGAGCAATAGTAGAAGTGTCAATGAAAAGTGAGAGAGAGGGGGGAGTCTAAGTGTGACACACTGCACAGAAATTAGTTTTTGCATTTATATTAGAGTAATCCCTCAAAGTTAATTTTCTATATTTAGTTATGTGCCTTTCATCATAATGTGGTAGGGCAAATAAAATCAGAACCAGTAATATTGTATGGTTACTTCAATAGACTATTACTGCATTTATCAGCATCAAAAATTCTGACACAACCCAACACAAGCTTTAGAATTTTTTTTTTCTCTAATAAAATGAATACAAAATCTTGTACTGAGCCATTGTATGGTTTACTTGCATTTTTCTTCCCATTTCATCTTTATGCTGTACTCCGTAGAAAGAAAACATTTGATCTTTTCACCAAAAATCTGGTTTTGGGTTTCATTAAACAAGAAGTTCCTTTGAGATTCTAGCTATCATTTAACTTGCTACCATTATATAGGCTAATTAGCTATTCAACTCTTGCTGATAAATTCTTTTGTGCTTTTTGTTTTTGTTTTTGCTGATCTATTGATTATAATCTTGCATCAGTATGATTTCTGTTAGCATCTTGCCAGCATCATAGAAACAGGAGAAAATGCGATTAACTCACAATTCCACTTGTGTTTTAAATCTAACATTAATATCAATAAATTGCTAACTGATTAACTGATTTCTCTGTTTGTAGTGTCTTTCTCTTCGATTTTATTTATTAATGAATATTGTTCTAAATGGATTAGATTACTTTAAAGTTTAATTTTATAGAATACTTTGAATTAAGAATGTAGTGTTAAGTCAGTTAAGATTAAAGTGAATAGTTTATCAAATTAATACTAATATGAAATTGTTTGTGAAAGTATTATGTCTTTGGTCATCAATTCAGAAATATGGTGCCTATCAGTGGTTGGTATATTCTTTGTTTATATTTCTTAGCACATTTAAAGCAACAGAAAAATGTCTAAATTTAGGTTTGTATTGTTCTAACGTTATGGATGAGATTCCATTAAGGCATAGATTTTTTTCTTTCATTCTGGAATTTTTTTTTTTTTTTTTTGTTTAAATGTTGCATTATACTTGGAATGGAGCTTAAGGATGTTCCTACTTTCAAAAGTATCGACTGTCTTTATACTGCTTTCTAGATTAAACAAGAAATAAGTTTATAACAATAGTGTCTAAATGTGAAGCCCCAGTGAAAGAATTAGAACAAAATTGTTTTTATGATTATAATTGAAGGTATGGGACTTGCGTCTGAACACTTTCAAATTATTGATGAGAAAATATAATGACTCAGTTGAAATATATGTAAATCTATCAGCACTGTTGAATGATAAAAATTGCAGTTGAGTGTTGTTCCTTTAGAGATAAAATTTCAGAAAAACTGATTGATAATGAATCGGGGTTAAAAACTCTATTTAACATGAAGAAAAGTTTTATTGATTACCTTAATGTAAAAGAAAAATTTATGGAAAATTTAATTTGGTTGCTATCTTAAGTCTGAAAGCAAGGGAAAAAAATGCAATTGCTTGCATTATTTATTGATTTTAGTTTTAAATCAAGAACATGCAGCTTTAAGTCTATATAACTGCTGTATCTGATACACAGTTGACTTTAACATTTTTTTCCACATCATTCAACTGTGATAGCTTAATATTTCTGAAGATGTTTCTTAACATACCTATTTTATTTTGTTGCTTTTATTACCTTCCAATATTTTCTTTTTGTTTAAATACTCTCTGATGCTGTTAGAGATTTTTTTTTTTACTATAGATTATTTCATGAAAATGTTCCTAGAAAACTCGTATAATTCAGAAATCTAAACTGAAACGAGAAAAACCTTTCCATTATTTTTTGGTCATTTTCTATGGCAGTGCTTCCCATTTAACTGAGAGTTTCTTGTTCAACCAGTGGCTGAAGTACCTCTATTATCATTATAAAAACTGAAATAAATTCATGAGTATGTAATACTGCTGTCACCTCAATACTAAATTTTATCTGATTAAGCTTTTCATTCCGCTCTAAAGTTAAATGTTTTATGAATGTCTTTAATTTTATTATTTCCATTGTTTGTGAAAGTAATAAAATATATTTCTGAGTTTGTTTTATTAAAAAAAAATATTTTTGAAACCAATCTAAGATAATCTGGTTACCATTATAAGTTTGGGTTGAAATCGAACCTGTGTCTATTTTGCATGCTGTAATTACATAGTTTATTATTTTGAAAATCTCAACTGCATCTCTGATATTGTTTGGTGCAAGCTGAAAATTAAATTATACTCTATAGATATAAAATATAACACTTTTCCACTCTGATTACATAGATAATTCATTCTCTTCTCACTAACAAAAAGAAGTAGCCAGGAGACTGTTCGTATCTACATAGCCTCATTTACTAGCCATCTTTTTAAAAACTTCTTCACTATTTTCTAATAATAAAGTTAGTTAGACTGCAGAAATCAAAAGTACTTGTACTTGAATTAAATGACTGATTGTTAAAGTTCTGAAGGCAATAATAAGCGAAGTGAAATTAGTTCTGTATTCTTGTTGTACCTTTTCATTTTCTTTTAGACTCTTTTGCTGTTTAGTAATTGGTTTTTGGAACCATTCATAAGTATCTTAATATTATTGTGGTCTTTTGAATGTAGCCTCTCGTTAAACAATGGTCTGTTATCTGTTTCTTTAGCTATGCTCTGAACATTCTGCCTGCCTCTCGACTTATTTCAATTATAAGTTGCAGTGAAACAATATTCACTGGCTTCAACATTTTGCTTTTCCACCAATTGTTCATTCAGTCAGAGAAGAAAATACGTATACTACATTGATGTATGTAGTTGTGCTAGACAATGTTAATAGATAACAATCAACAGAGCCAGCTTTATTTTAATGGTACAATATGTGTATTCTTCAAAACATTTTAACATTCATCTTAGAAACTGATAATTATTTATTATTTTGATGCATTTTTGACTGAAAGGTTATTATGTATATCAGCATTTAAAGACTGCTTTTGTGTTCTTTCTTAAACTTTGTGAAGTGGTATTTCTTTTGGATTTTCATTGATGGTCTGTTTCTGATGGATTCAACTGATGTTATAGTTAGATGTGTCTCAACTCAAATGAATTCTTTGCTACACTTTTTTTAAGACTTGTATGTGTTGAAAAGGATAGGGATGATACATAAGACTAATCAGTCAACAGGTGAGACTTGGTCTTCTGGAACATCACTATCTGTTCTAAGATATAAGGAAAGTAATGAATAAATGGTATTTTCATCTAATTAAATATTCATATTCTTAATATATATATAATCTGGCAACTTCTCTCTGGGGAAGTTAATGGATTAAAAAATATGTAAATAGGTTTAAGTCAAGCTATATTTCACACCTAGTGAACTACTTCCCTTTTATTGATTTTTACTTCGAGGCTGAGGTAGTTGTTATTTCTATCATTGATCACATATTGATTTTTGTTGATCCTGACAAGATCTGAATTTTGAAAGTCTACTTTACTGCTAACCCCTTGTGTGTATATATGCATATGTAACGACTGTATAAATAATAATTTAATTTCACACAAATATTTTTGCTGTGTTAGTGTTTTATACATTTTATTAGTGCATATTTTTTTTTTTATCACTCTTCAGAATTATACATTACTGATTCTGATAAATATATTTGTAGGTTATTTGAAATATGACACATAATTTTGAATACTAATTAATATATTGTAGGTTATTTCAAAATCTATAGCCTTTAAATTAACTCATTAATTTAGAGTACTCCATTCTATACAAAATTCTTCTCTCATCTTCCATTTTAATCTTCTGGAATATTTTTCTGGGTTGTTTTCAAATGAATTACAAAGAATGAAGAAAGAAAACAACCCTGTGGCATATTAATCATCGCAGATAAATGATGCTGAGTTGCTGGTGTTACCTTTAGCTGCAAGCATTTTCCCCCACCACACACACAAGTTACCTGATTTAATTAATTCTTGAGTTGCCTGTACTTTCTGCTAAATCTTTAGTGATAGCCTGTTGGCAGGTCTCACCAGGTTCAAACAGATTCAAAACTTAGAGCAAGGGGCTTGATTCTTGGTATGGTATAGTATCTTGTGTTGGTAAGGAAGGAGCTTGGTGAATTCCTGTCTATGGGTTAATGGTATACAGATTTTATCTCGGTATTTGTTTACTGTGCTGGATCATGTTAATATTAAAATTAATAACAAGATATTTTGAAAGATTCTTTGAATATATTTGTACATGTTGTGAGGGAATGATAGACTCCAAATCTTGTCAAGATTGACTTGATATTTAACTGTAATCTGTTTATATGATTAATAGTGCAATTTGCTGATTATTAAGTGTATTCCTTCTATTACATTATAAAAGCTGCTTGCATTGTCTCAAGAAATCATAGTTGAGTAAAGACCATTATATGAAATGGGAATATTCTAGGGAAATTTCTTTATAACAAATTAAATGGTTTGAGGCCTTATGTAGAATCTTTGTGTTAATGTTAACATGACTTAGTTAAGATGTGAGTAATATTTCTTAGTTACCATTTTTCTTTTGTAGATTTTATTGAAGAGACAGAAATTGTCTCTTTTTCATTCATTTATATTTTTAGATATTTTCCCCATTTCATAAGATGTGTCTATTTTACTGAGGAATTTTGTTGTAAATGAAAAATTATGTTTTGGCTGAAACAACATCCGTTGACCCTTTGCTGAAAGCATCTTGGCATAACTTGTTTTTCTTGATGGCTTATTATTAAATTCCAATTTTAATTAAAATTTAAGCTTCAGTAAATGTTAGCTGTTACTGGAATCATTTCTGAAGATATGGCAGCTTAGAGCCATATCTGTCAGCATAATATAGTGTTAAACCTGTCAAAATTAACACCAAAATCGATTCTATTCTATCAATATTGCTAAAATTGCATATTTTGAGTGCTTTTAACCTCTTAGGTAATTCTGCTTTCATCAAGACTCATTTTATGTGTATTTTCTCCTGCCTGGCCAGTTCTTCTATAACTGGATTTAAAATAACTGTTCTGATACTTTTTGTTGGTGAATGAAATTATTCAGATAGCTTCCTGTGGAATCATCTTGTGTTAAGCCAAAATTATTCAAGGATGAGAAATTGATATTGTGACAAGAGGCTTTTAAGGAAAATCCTATCTGGTGTATGTTTGTTTTTCAGTAGCTATTGATAGAAAGTGTGTATGTATATATATATATATATATATATATATATATGAAAACTCGACAGTTCAGTAGAAACTATTAGTAAACCTTGTTTGTGTTAGGGTGCCTAATAAATATTTAGAAATGATTTTGTTTATTCTAGTTACCTTTATTGCAGATAAATTGTAATCTTAATCATTGACAGTTAAAATCTACAGTGTTGTTCAAACTAATTATAGTGCTAAATTATCCAAAGCTTTACTGCTTGTTTTCAAGATTTAAATTTGCTCTAATTTTAGTCCAATATTGTTAATTATAATCTTAGTAATTTTGTAAAACAACTGTGTTTTCAGAATAATGAAATAAAAAGACTTCTGGCCAAGGTTATAATTTTTTGGATATTATTAACCTCATTGTTGGAGATGATTTTTTTTTTTTTTTGTTAGACTATGTTCCTTAAATCCTTTTAAACATTGGTTGAAAAATGAATCTTAGCACTTTTTATGTTTAGTTTTCATATTGGCTGTTTTGGAATTCAGTTTATTAAATTTATTTTAATGATATAGTTTTAATAAAAGTTGTGCCTGTATTTACTCAACACTGTCTTTTACATGAATTGTGTGTACGTGTATGAGAATGCTATAAAAACATTGTTTTGTATAATTAAACCATGCCTTGGTACTCAGTGTCCTGTCATTTATTGGGTGGGATTGGAAGACTACTGAAGACTTCATATCTTGAGATGCAAAAATTTTATTTCCTTTTCTAACATTATTGTACAACGCTGCTAAAATTTAAATTTTCAAATTATTTATTTCCTAACTGTTTTTACTCAACAACAAATTTGTGCACAACAATATAACTACAAAATAGTGAACATTGCAGGACTTGTAGATCTCTAATTTTAAACAAGTAGAATCTCTTTTTGAAAATATTGGAGACTTATTATTTATAGCAGCTACATTAGTGATTGTAATTTTTGTTAATGAGCTTTGTCTAAATAATTGACTAAGTATTTAAAATATTGCAGATTTATGCTATAAAAATGTCATAACCTCCATTTCTAAGGAGGGATTTGCATAGATTTACAGATTTACTTGTGCATATTTTATTAATATTTACTTATTTGTATATGAGTAATTCAGCAGTAATTTGGGCAAAATAGGCTAGATATCAAAATTTGTTGTTAGGAAAGTGTTTTAATTTGGTGTTGTCATTTGGTTAATTAAGAGTATCCTTAAAATAATGGTAGTTGAAAAAGATTATCTAATTTGTTTCACAAGAAAGTGTATTTAGATTGGAATGAGATTTTAGGGATAATATTTGTCTGTGATCTCCAGTGGGGGTCTTGCAAACCTCTAATTACTGCTCATTAATTGTATTTTCCCATCTAGATAAAAAAAATTTCAATTTTGTAATATAATTGGATATCTAATTAAAGGAATTGATCCTTTGTTTTGGATGAAATAATTTTTTTTTGTGCAATGTTTCTTTCTTGTTGATGTCATGGAATTTTCCTTTTTTTATGACAGGGTGCTCTACAGATTCAAGGAAGCCTAACAAGAAACATCTTTATACGAAGATATTGGGGAAAGCAGTGAAAAACCATCCAGCTTTAAAGGTAACTTTTCACAATTTTACATTATTTATATTTGTTTTTCACAAGAAATGGTAAAAATATTTCATTTTTGTTCTCTGTTTTGATGACTTGTGGCGGGGTAGTATTTTTCCCAAATTTACTGACAATATATGGGACTTCCATTGGTAGTGTGCTTTCAAAAATTAAGAAATGAACCCCCATCCTTTTTGATGGGTGTGGGGGTTTTAGTAAACAAACCGTATTACAATTTGAATAGCTGCAGTGCTCTGAATTCAGTTTCAATCTAGTTTCTCTGCTATTGGTTATCTTAAGGTGGTACAGAAGATACTAGTGATTCATAAGTTTTGTTGCATTATTGTTTTGTTTTGTATCATTTTTACAGTATTAGGGGGAATTTAAATTGGTTCTTGTAAAGGACATCCAACAGTCTTGAATTATAAAGTGACAATGTTGGGAGGGTTATATCTGATTTGAGGATATCATTGGTTTTGTTTTAGTTACTTTAAAATAATAGTTGTGGTCAACATTAATTATATTGTAGGTGTGAATCCAAAGAATTTGTTGAAAGAACAGCATGGAATAATAATAAAGATTGCTAAAATGAGTAGTGTCTCCTGAATCTTATTGGAGTTGTTTGTATTCTGTTGTTTAGTGTTTTTTGAATTGGAAAATAGGTTTAGATTCTGCTATGCTTTTAGCTTATATAAATTTGTAAAAAGTGCCCTATAAATTTCTTTTGATAATAGTATCTCTATTGATTCTCTTCTGATATTTGGAAAATATTTTGAAACAGTTGTTCTGAGACTTTCTTCTAAAATAGTCATTGTAGATTTTTAATGGGATTATTTAACTTTTTATATAAAGATGTGACCTGTTTAAGGTTATTCTGTGCACAGAATAACATTGAACTTGTTAGATAAATCTAAATTCCAGAGTATTTTTTTTTTTTTTACTGTTTAGAATGAGAAGGGCAGCATCTGTGACCATATCCCTTTAGGGTTTCCAACAATGGTGGGAACAAATGGGGAAGTTAACCTTGGATTGGAAACTTGCAACAGAATAAACTTCACCAAAGCACCTAAAGAACTATGGTGTTAAACTGGATGATGGATGAAGTCTGTCACTTAAGAATTTAGAATCTAAAATTCCGAAACATATCACTAGGCATCTAATCCAATACTCTAACAATTCTGCTAATCCATCATCCCTTTCTAGTACTTTATCACCTCTGAGAGGACAAAAGACTGTTAATCTTGGTGGGATTTCAGTTAAATGTGTAGTGGGCTGGAGCATGTACTACAGGGTATTTTGTCTTATGCTTTAATGAAGGATTCTGCCTGTTCCTTGCTTTGTTACTACTGTATTGAGTAGTATATTAACTAGAAAAGAGAGTATTTTTGAATTGTGAATGTTATAGGAAATTGGCTCATGATATTTCACTTCAGTTTTATTTTCTACTGTATTTATTTCTGTATCTGACTTGGAAAAACAGTATTGTATTGTATACTTTGGATAATAAGTTGGGTATCTGTTGAGAGGCAAAGATATTAATAAGTTGTATTGGCTAAGTATTAAAAAATAACTATTCCACTTGGTTGCTGCATTTTAGGCCAGTAAACAAGGTATAATAACTAATGAAATTTTCATTTCGTAATTCGTTTTTGCTGCAGTGATCAGTTCCAAAATATAATAGTTTGATTAGCTGGAAAATTCTTTTACAAAAAATGTCTCTAAATATTTAATTAGGTGATAATTGTTAGGAGTCGCTGAAATTGCAAAATGCTTCAAGTTTTTGAAGTACCTCAGTTGTTTTTATCCAATTCTCTATTTGCCATTGTTATTTCACCAATCTATAGTATACATTTCTTAACATATTTCCCACCAGTTTATCTCAACATCTTGAATGTTCTGTTTTCATTTAGAATTGAACTTTGTAAACTTATGCCTTAGTCACCAAAACAAACTATTATCCCACTGTAGGGGATTGTATGTTTTACTAATAATTATGGATTATCTGGATTATGAATGAACTGGGTAATTATTTTATAAGCTCCCAGTTGGCTAGGAAATTGTGTTTTCCATGTGCTCTGTTAGAATAATTTAGTTTGCTAACAGTGTTTTTTATAGGTAGACTGCTGCATTCAGGCTGGTTAGCCTGATTAAGCTCTCGATGATAGAATCTGTTTAGTATGAGATTTATATTATCTGGAAATATGTTATTAAATGATTTGGCAGTATTTTAGCTCTTTGAATATCTTCTGTTGGTTAAGACTTGTTTCATATAGCTGTAAACATATGAATGAAACAGTGTTCTAGTCATCTACCTGTTACAGTGAGGAAATGCTAGGCAATTGTTACTGTAGATTATTTGCTGGTGTTTGTTTTGCCTCAAATGAGCCATGACCACTTTGTTTTTTTTTTTATAAGGGCAACAGTGTTCAGTATTCTTTTATATGTTACTGCATGACAGTTCCTTTGTTGTTTTCCTGCTATACATGTGTTGAATGTCAATGGGTTTCAGTGGGAGTTTCAGGTAAATTCATTTTACTTGAAGATGTAAGCATTGAGGGTAGTGCTTGAATACCAAATGGAGGGGAACTGATCCATTACTAATGACCAACGGCAGCTAATGAGATAGAGGAAAATGAAATTGGTGTAGCTATATACAAAAGAAAATATTACATACCTTCTGTAGATCTATGGTATGTTATGGTTGAAATCACGTTAGTCACCCTGCTAAGACATATTGATCAGTTAACAGATAACATTGGATGTCCCATTAACAAGAAATGTCATAAGCCGTGGAATGTATATATGGGTTAGGGGTCCTGGTCATGCAGAGCTAAGCAAGCTTGACATGATGATGATGATGATGATAGCTTCTAGGATAACTGCATTAAAACGATATTAGAAATAGTCATCATTATATGTAGAAATATGGTATTTAAAGATAGGTGTGTCTAATCAAAATGTATAAATGGAAACTATGAAGGAGAGACATGCTCGACTTGTGTAGGAGAGCTGTGATTCCATGGCAACCCATACAAACATCAAAAAGCTTATGTATAATGATGATGTGGTTTTGCTGGTAGCCATGCTTGGGCACTGCCTTGAAAGGTTTAGATGATCACATAGATCCCAGTACATATTTCAGTTTAGCCTTTTATTATAATCTGTTAGTTGAACTGCTGTGTTATAGGACTGCCAGTGCCAATTTTTAGACCTGTGCAAGCATAAACTCAGACACATCTACCTACCTAACTCCCCTCCCTTCATACATGTGTGATGATCTTATGTACAGTTACAATCTATGAAAATTCCTCTCTGATATAATAGAAGACTAGCAGGACCTGTGAATATTTCACAGAATTAATGGTAAACTTATTGGGTTGTTTCTGAAAACTTTATCCAAAAAACCTGAATGCATAGCCTATGTTGTGCCTGTATCCGAAGACATCCTTCCCTCTCAACTAATCACATGGTTGTGTTACGGACAGCCTAGGTTATGGAGGAACAATCAGAATTATTATAAACATACTTGCTTAAAGTGATGCCCAGTGGGATTGAACCTGGAACCATATGGTTGTGAAAGGTTGGCAACAAGAAAGCATTTAGCTGTAAAACAGCTTCAGGAAACCTGTATAATTCATGTCAATACAGAACAGTATATGTAAAAAAAAAAAAAAAAAATTACATTAAATCAAAGTAGTCTGTTGGTTAGATATCAATGATGGGACTTCATATTGAGTTGTATTTGTTGCTTATCCAGTCACTGGACGTACATGTGATAAGAGTAAATTATCCTGCCACCATCAGCATCCTTCATTTTCCTCTGTATTCATTGTATTATTTTCTCCACATATATATATATATATATATATATATTCACACATGTAAACATAATTATAATAAATTTGTTATTAATACACTCATATCTTGGTCTTTTCTTTTTAAATTGGTCCTTTTCTTTTCTCTCAGTCAGCAATTCTAAGTTCTGTCTCTAGATTTTGCTATTGCTGTATTGATTGATAAAAACGCTTGTTAATATAGTTGCACAATTCTTTATATCAGTTATAATTATATAACTGAAAACTTGTGAAATAATACATAATTAACTATTTAACACATGAATTGCCAAGCACTGCAGACTGTAGATTTCTATCGAATAACAAGATCAGGCTAGTATTAATACGTTGTTGTTGTGTGAGTTAACAGCTAACAGAAGGTTGTGAAGTTAGTTTTTCAATGTCTGTTAAACTGTTATTGAATCTTGAATGTTTACATCATTGAAACTGTGTTGAGTAGATGTACACAGCAAACACAAAATCAACATTTAATAGCTCATCTTTTAATTTACATTTACTATATTTACCTGTACAAAGGTATTTTAGTATTCAGGTTATTCTGCCAAATACTTTTTCATTCAAATTGTTTTTAATTAATCATGCATTATTTTGTATCTTCGAAATATTGATGTGATGGTCTATTTTATTGAAGGGTAGGTGTGATAAGGCTAAATCTGTGGTTTAAATGCTAAAAGGTTAAAAGTTATTTCTTGATGGTTGCTAATGGCTATATTGTAATTACCTTTTTTTTCCTAAATCAAAACCACTCCTATCCAGTTTTTTGCAGATTATTTCCTAATAATCCTTTATTAATTTTTAAAGTAAATATTTAGTTTTCATAATGTCACTTGGAAATACTTTCAAGTGACAGCTGATTATTGGAAATCTTTATTATAAATCTCATCATTATTTTGAAATTCTTACAATGAACTGTTTCTAGTTACGAATTGTTATTGTCCAACCCAGCAACTATCTTCAGCCTCATTCACTTGTCATGTAAACATTGCTTTTCCTTAATATGTTGATAGTAATGAATCGAAATTCTGACAAGGGTGTTGTTATTGCTTGTGTGAAAAACTGTTAATTGACTAGACTTACCTTGGAAATATGTTTCAAGGAATTAGTTGGTGAAGAGGGTTTCATATCTTCCCATTAAGTACAGGCATCTCTTGCTTTACAGCTTCTTCAGGTTACACTATTTCATACTTAAAGAAGTTACGAAGTATTATCACTGATTTTGGGATAAGGTCTGTAATTTTTATCTTAAAAAAACTCGGATAAATTTCAAGAATTTAAAAACTGCACTTTCTTCCTGGCCAAAAAGCTTGTTCCTTGGTGTTTTAGCTAAGATAAAACTAGTTAAGAATTTTGAAAACTATAATCATGATACACACACATATATATAATTGTGTCACCATAAATACTAATGGAGTGCAAAATGAAATTTGTCACTGTGGATGTTGATATGTATTTTCTTGGGACACAGTGAGTGTCTGCAGCTATCTGTCTAACCATCCACACACACACACATACATATATGTAAATCAACCTACTCCATAATTTCTGATCAACACTAACACAATAACAGCCATTACCAACTTAACAATGACCAACAATAATACAATATGAAAAACTCTACCTAAAATAAAGAACGAAACAATCACATGACAAAACTTGGTATCCTAGTGTATGAAATATCTTTGCTCTTGGGTCAATGAAAATTGACTTAACAAGAACAATATGACCACCATCGCCAACACGAAAACTGATACTAATACCACCACAACTGACCCACTAACCTTTGAATGACCAATCAGTAACAATAATAGTAATATCAGTATGGTAGCAATGTCTGAAACTACATATATTGTATGTCAACACAAATGTGTGTGTATGTGAATGAGTAGTGTAGTTTTTATGGCTTAAGTCAGAGAAGCAACTGGAAAAGTGCCCACAAACCTGGTAACCTTTTCAGCTTTCTGTAATCGTACAATACTTCTCACCTCACTCCTTCATCCTTTTATCTTTTCTCCATTCTTAGATCCGTAGGAATAAGACTATTTTTTACTCTCACAAAATAGGTTTTTGTATTCCTTGGTGCTATTTTTTTTACTACATATTTGTTGTGGATAATTGTTGATTGTCCTCACTGTTGGATTTACCTACAATTCAAGACATCTGGAAAGAAATCAAATGGAATGGAAAGTTGTTGCAAGAATAGAAACTGTATAAAGATTACTATGAATATTGCACTTGATATTTTTAAAATGATTGATTTTAATAGACAAAAAACCAACCACATTCTCAAAACATTAAGGCTTGCAACATCTACTGTTGGAATAATGCGACTGCAGGAAGAAAATTTTAGTCAAGTCCTTAATGCTTTTGTTACCATATTTTAGTTGAAATACCCTGCTTTTTCATTCAGTTAATTTTGGAAAGAATTTAGTAAAATAACTTAGTCATTATTAAGCTGGTAAATGGTAAAGACCCCCTTTGGTTATTAATGGCCATGAGATTGCACCTAGAAAGTTTCCCTCCAAGGCACAAATCCAGGCAAGGTTGTTTTATAAAAGACCAGCAGTTGCCCATGAACACCAACCTCCCCTCTGCATGCTACCAATGTTATCCACAGTAAAGGCAAAGTTTGCTACAAATTATTTTGAGTAGCTGAGAAAAATGATCGCTGGCTGTGTCTACTCACCAGAGCAAGTAAATAGTCAAGATGAAATTGCACTTTTCTACAAGCTTGATAAGGAAAAACTGGATTTAAAGCTTAGGAAAATTATGTGACACTTGCTTTTGGAAGAAATATTGCTGGTGATATGAAATTAAAACCCCTGCTTGTGTATCATTTTCAATATTTTAGACAATGCATCAAGCATCCCCTTAAGCTTAAATGAGCTTTCTGATAATATGGCAGTGTAATATACCCCCAAGAATTCAACTTATTTGCTCTAGCCAATGGATAAAGATGTGATAGCTAGTTTCATGGGGCATATCTGAGAAGGGCTTTTAAACAACTTATGAAATCTATTCATAACAGGAGTTTACCATGAGCTCATTTCCTTCAATGAACTGTACAGAGATGGTACACCATAAACATCAAACAATTTTAAATAAGTCTTTCATCACGCAGATAGATTTGATAATGATAAGATAGAAGATAGTGTCTCTCATCTTCCCAGTGTTCTACCACCACTCCTCCCATAGTAAACATATTTTATGGTGAGAACTTACCCTATTACGATATTAAGATTCTTATTCCTTAATGTATTTCTCTTCAAATGTTTTCATGAATACATGTTGCACTGTGTATGTTTAATTATTTCCATGCATACAAGTGGTTGTGTTGCACTTCTTTTTGTTTCTGAAACTATCCACCGGAATGCATTCTCTTTTTATAACAATAGTTAAATCAATGGGAAAATTTTATGTTCTGGCAGGTTTTGCAGGAATGCATTATTCTTGCAACACAGGGGATTCCTCTACATAGGAAAACAGATCTATGGAGAGAAACCAGACATGTGTGGATTGAGTCAGAACAAACTTAATGTAATGTGTTCGCTATAAATAAAAATATTACTCTGGTTTCTCATTCATTTTTGTTTCTTTTTGTTTAAATGCAGCCTGAGTCAAGCTGTCTTACCCATGCTAGCATGGAAAATGGACACTAAATGATTATAATAATAATAATGATGATGATGATTCCTTTTTTTTTTTATTTTGCAGCAATCTTGATTGTTTCTCTACTGGCAGATAAAAAATAGTCAATAAATTGATAGCATTTAAAATGTTATAATGTGTTTGCTAGAAAATCATTAATACTATACTTTTCTATGTTGGTATGGAATAACTATATTGTAAACTGTAAATATTACTTTGTTTCTAGAATTAAGGAAAATTTATTGTAAAATTTTCAGTGATTCATCTATAGAAACCAAGTTAAACAGTTGGGTTAACATTTAGAGTGACACTTTCACTGATCCATCTGCAGAAAACAAGTAATTTATACAGCTGGGTTAACATTTAATTTGACATATTCACTGATCTACATATAGACACAAAGTAATTCATATGCTGTTGGATAAACATTTCAGGTTTTATGTGTTCTTAGTCCTGAAATATTCTGCCAATGTTGGCATCTTTAATTAGTAGAAATGTACTTGGAATTCAGTTTCAAATTTGTTTGATTATGAAAATTTAAAAAATATTAGCTAAAAGAAGTATTTTATCAAGAAGTCCTACATTCTATGGTTAAAAAATCTATTTACTTTGTATAAGATTGCTTTCTTCTGCCAAGGTGGACATTTAAACGAAATTTCTGAACAGTTGTATTTGTAACTGCATATTCTGCTTATTGTTGGCTACTTAACATTAAAACAATATTGCTACTTAATTTTCAGGCAGATATTCTGCAATCCTCTCAGGAGCAGCAAAATGTTATCAGTAGTTGGGTTTGAATTTAAAACTCTCGCAACAGATAACAAAAAAAAAATGAAAAATAACATCAGTATCCAACATTAAAATCAGAATGTTTAATACAAAGTTGTCAATCAGATAAAGATAGAAACTAAAAAAATATTTATGACATTCTAGAGTATTTATTTTTGTTTTAACTATTTAAATCCCTGTTTATTGGTTTTGTTTTGTAGACAAACAACAAAGATAAAAGAAAGTAGTAATCAGTATGTTGGAAGAAGAAAGGTAAGCGAATAGTCTTTTTTCTGAGATATTTCCTTTACTTTAAGTGTAATAATGACTATTTTTAGACTCTGTGTGTGTGTGTGTGTGTGTGTGTGTGTGTGTGTGTGTGTGTGTGTGTGTGTGTGTGTGTGTGTAACAAGAATCAGACTTAGTGTTTTCCTGCTGTTGCAGACATTAAACAAATTAGCGATTAAAGTAGATGACATAGTTTAGATTGCTTGTGAATAGTAGAGAAGACCACTATTTCATGCTCCCTTTATTCCCCTACCTCTCATTTTATTTCTCTCTCCTCTTATTCATGCCTTCTTCATATGCTCTATCACTGTCGGTTTAATCTATTCACACTGTGTCTTTTGTTGTCAATGTGCAGCTTTTAATGCAATGTTAGTGTTGTTTATAACATACTCAATTTTTCTTAAAAGATTTTATTATATCATGTTTCTAACTCGCCTGATTGTCTCATCACATGTTGGTGATACAGAGAGACAACAACCAAAATTAATATAGCAGATAATTTTCTTTCACGATTTTTAAGTAATGGTATTTCAAAATATTGTGACTGTGATAATTTGAAAGTTGCAAACAAAACATGCAACAATAACTTTATTAGAAATGTCATTTTTTCCCCCTTAATCAATGACAACATTAGGAATATTCTCTGCAATTTTGATGGCCTAAAGAGCTGAACATTGTTCTATATTTTGAAAATAGAGTTCTTATTAAGTAAATTTTACATAGTTTGAAAATTCATTTTAAATTTTGTGATGTTTTTAAAATAGAGCTAATATATTCAACATTGATCTTAATGGGAAATTTTCCTATATAACTTTCATTGAATTAATCTTGCAGCAAATTCATCTGGAAATACTTCCACTCCAGAAACAAATTTATGGTCTTAATGATTTTAGATGAATAGCTGAAGCAATAAAAATGTTAAGATTGGCAAATAACAGCTAGTTTTGGAGGAATATTGATAGTAGTAATAGTAATAATATAAACTGATGGTGACAGGCCATTAGCCTATTAAGAGTATTTTAATACACAGCAATAGTTTATATGATTCACCTTAATTCACTAGTCAGAAATATTTCACTTGGTGATGAAGGAGAAGCATGAGTTTCTTAACTGCTCATCATTATTTTTGTAAATGTGACTACTAATAAATTTATATGTGTGTATGTATGTATGTATGTGTAAGGAAAGGGAGAGAGGCATTTTTAGCGATACCTTTGATCTTTTTTTTTTTTTTTGTTTTTGTTAGGAAATTGCTCTTTTTGCTGGTAATTTTTCCCTTTGGTATGTTTGATATGGTTCTGTTTCAGGAAGCAAGTGATTCTGATTGCTCTAAGTTGCACTTTATTGTGTTAAGATATTTTTTATTTCTTAAAAATTTTTTTTTTTTTTCGATTGAGATGTGGGGTGTAGTATTGTTTGAATTTCACATTTGAGTGATTATCATTGTGGAAGAGCAACCATACATAAAATACTGTAGCTATCAGTTATGCTATTATCTAAATCTTAGAACTTTTGCTAGCATGGTATGTTTTAAAATAGATTTCTGTACAAAAAAATGTATTGTCTACGTATACCATAATAAATTAATTAAATTTTGTTTGTTAAAATAAGGAAAATACAATTTCATCCACAAGATTTTGTCTTCACAGATTGTTAGATCAAGAACTTGCAAACCTTTAAATCTTTAGAACTATGATTTTTGTTATATAAATGTGTTTATCTTCTGGTTTAGATTTTTTTCTTTTAATATTCATGAAAATTTTGTACGTTGTATAAGATTATATGTTTTGGTGATAAATGATCAAATTATCAGCAAAAAAAAAAAAAAAAAAAAGAAATTGTTACATTCATTCTATGCAAACATGGAATATTTAACCAATTACTTACACATTATCAATTGTTGTTCCTTTAAGTAAACTTCCTGTAATCAGTATCTTGCAGTTTTCTCTAACTTTGTTGGCTATCAGTCAACATTTGCACAATGGCTGGTTCCTTCCTTTCTTGCAGTCTTTATTTAAAATTGGAATCCCGATATTATTCAACTACTCTTTGATTAAAAATTGATAAGTGGCAACCTTCACTGTAATGCATTGCCACAGCTCATTTCATCATCTAGTTCCTCTTCTAGATTGCTGGCTTTAAAACTCCTTGCTAAAAATAAATTACCATTTATTGATTTACTTTATTGAGGACTAATGCATTTCATAAGTATTTGTGCAGAAAAGTTTTCATGTTGACTCTTCTGTTGGAAAGTGTTTGTGTAATGAAGAATTCAGTTTTTATACAAAAACGACAGGTTAATCCTTCATGTTTTTGTTATAAGAGCACTTAATTTAGACTTTCTAGTGTAGCTTATGAAATAAACAAACTAAAAGTCTGAACAATTCCAAAGGCCAGAAAATTCATTGCATTAATCCTCTGCCTAAAGTAATCCTTGTTATCCATCCTTGTAATTACATCTCAAGAGATATGGAATGCAAATGAGGTTTACTCCTGCATTTAATTAGAAGTCAACTTTGGCTGCAATGAGTTGACAGATTTTGTTGCATAAGGTTTTGGGATGAAAATGTTTAGGTTAGAATATAGTTTTATGAAAACTTGTTTTGTGTCTTCTGGATATATGAACTATGAAATGGTCATCATCATCATTTAAATGGTATTTAAATATTTTGGTTACTGATTTCTAAATATGTGCTCTGGATGAAACTTACAACCTCCTCTTTCTTTTTCACATAAGCTTTTCCTATCCTTGCTATTGTATTTGTGTCAAGCAAGAATTACTTAAAATAATATAAGCATGAAAGTGAGAATTAATGATAGAAGTAGGTGAATAAATGTCAACTTGTTGAAAGTTATCAGAACAGAGAAAGAAGGCAAAGGATGAAGTATTATTTAATGGTTTCCTGGCTCAGACAGTTTGGAAACTATGAGAAATATCAGAGAAAGCTGTTTAATTCATACAAGGGGAACATTTTAAACAATTAAGTGCTCTACTATGATATGAGCTATACTGTTCTATGACTAAGCATGAAATTAGCTTCTTGTCAACCATTTCCAATTTTAAAATGTTGTAAATATAAGGTGCTACTACTATAGCAATATTTTGACAGTGTGTAGTAATTCTGCAACATTCACAGCTTCCTGTGAACCTGAATGTATTTCTTTTTGCATTTGTTTTCATGGTTCTGTTGTTGCACCCAGATATTTTTTCCTTTTTCTGTTACAAAAGGGAGACATTTTACCAAATATTTGCTAATCTCGCTTCTCTGTGACCTATAAATGAAATGAGTTCAAAACCAAATCAGACACTGAATAAACATGATGGCATGAACATTACAGTTTATTTTAATGCTTCTAGTCGTTAACATAGGAAAAGTTTCCACTCTGATTATGGCTGCTTGTTTATGGAGAGTCAAACAAGTGAAAATATTTTCCTAATGGTTACATTTAATGGTTGTATTTCAACATTAAATTACTTAATGCAGCATTTTACTCTGATTTCAATTATAAAGTTTAAAATTATTTCAGTCTCAGGGAGGTGACGACAAATGACCAAGACTGTTGGCGATTTACTGTGCTTGAGAAAACACCTCAAGCTTAGTGAAATCATAGTTGTTGTCAGTGCTAGTGACATGTTAGAGGCACCTGTGCTGGTGACACATTAAAGGCACTCATGCTGGTGACATCTAAAAGGCACCTGGTACACTCTGTAGAGTGGTTGATGTTTGGAAGAGCATCCAGCCGTAGAAACCAAGCCAAAACTGACTGGAACCTAGCGCAGCCTTCCGACTTACCAGTTCTAGTCAAACCGTCTAGCCCATGCCAGCATGGAAAATGGACGCTAAATGATGATGATGATGATGATGAGAAAGCTTCTTATCTGGCCAAATATTAAGTTTACTGTTTTCTTAAGTTATTTAAGTATTTCATTTTTTTTCATATCATTCATATCCTTGAAAGGATTTGCTCAGAATGAACACTCATTCTTATTCATTAGTCTTTCAGTATGTGGTTTATTGTCTTCCAGCAGAGTTATTTCCTGGTACTAATAAGGTCATCAACCTTTTCAATCCCCCCAAACATCTTACCCCAGCTGTTAATGTACTTTTTTATTTTCATTCAGAGTATTTTTGAAGGATCAGCTATTGGTGGCATTATCCTTATTCTCCTTCTTTTTCTGGGACAAATTGTATTAATTTCTTTTGATTGAGCTAAGTGTTTGTTAAACCTGCTGCCAATTCATTAGTGTTCCTTGCAACAGATTATCCAATGTTGGCAGCACAGCTGTTCCAAAACTAACTGGCAATAAATCAAAGAAACCACAGCTATTGATTTCTATTTTTTCTTCTATCTTCAAATCTTATTCCTTAGTTGTGGCAAGGGAGTAAGAAAGCGATAGGCTATGTATATTTAGATTTCTTCCCACGACCATCTCATATAATGTATCAAAGATTTTTATCTTTTTCTAAAATGGTAAGGTGTGGTTTCAGGGGAATTTGGTTGTTATTTCTTGCAGGTTGAATCACTGCATTGAGGTAAAAATCCAAGCATAAGTATCTTTATTAATCAGATGAAAGACTTTTTGGTACAGTTTTTGATTTGTTTTTTTTTTCTTTTGGTCTTTAAGTGTAAAATAGTTATTTCTGTACCTACCATTTTCTGCTCCTATTAACTGCAACACTTCTCTCAGGTGTTGACAAGAATTAAATGAATGCCCAACAGAATTTGTCATTTATTTTAAGTGAGAAAGAGAATAATTACACAGGTATGGCTGTGTGGTTGAGAATACTGCTTCATTTGCAAGTATGGTTTTTAGTTCAGTCCCACTACACAGCACCTTGAGCAATTGACCAGTTTCCTGCAAATGCAATTTAGCAGGAAGAAGGGTGGAGTCTTGGGACACTTTTTGAATGATTTAGTTGGTCATACTACTCTTAATACTACTTTTAAATTTTGGTATTTAATTTTGTTGAACTGACAAGTTATGAGATATTAAGAAAGAGCACTTTTTTAAGCATTGTCAGTGTGCATTGGCACACATCATGGTCTTCCACACAGTTCTCATATACCAAATTTCATTCTCATGGTTTGAATTCAAAAGGTTTATTGAATTGATTTATACGACTCTATATGTCTATTTCATTGGACACATGCAGTGTTGCAAAAAAAAAAAAAAAAAAATGTAATAAGGAACACGTTTATTATATAATTTTACTTATGTCCAATGAGTCCTCATTATCCCCAAGAATTTCATTTTTACCCCACCTGAGCTAACCCTGGTTTGCCAACCCCTGGTCTAAAGCTTTAGTAGAAAGAAGTTTGTCCAACATACAGGACTGACTGTGAAGTCAACAACACAGCCCTGTATGTATCTGTGTGTGTGTATATGCATGGATACTCAAACATATCAGTAAGAAAGCTACTAAACTGGTAGATGACTTATGATTTGTTACACAAGTTGCACAGACATTCTGTACTTGGCATCATAAATGTAGTAAAATAGTAATTGAACTACTGGTATCATGTTAGGTAATGTGTAACCAAAGAAACTGTTGTTCTTAAAATATATAAATAGAGGATGGTTAGTTTTGAGTAATTCCCTGTGTAATTGATGTATTTGTGTAATCTGGTGTA
>NC_142929.1:181747134-181752134 GCF_046866305.1 Octopus bimaculoides | reverse complement strand
ATTTGGCAGAGTTTCTACAGCTGGATGCCCTTCATATACACACACACACACACACAGTGTGATGGGTAAATTGTCACTCTTTATATTTTTGATTTCACACATGTACAGTTTCTTTTTAATTTTGTTGGCCACACAGTATAGTAGGGTCAGTTGGGTACCTTTTGTGAGAAAAACAGCACCCTGATGCAATTCACTCTGCCCCAAATTTGGAAACAACATGCTGTACTGCTTGGCATTTGTGCCGGAAGCTCTAATACGATCATTTCAAAGTGTTTGAGTGCAATTTGAGGACATGTACAACGAGTGATAAAAATCAAAACATCCAATCAGCATCATGGTGTTTGGAGCGATCACTAGTGATGGTGATGTTATACCTCCATCTTCCCACACGGCCTCACACTCAACACCGAGGACTACATGAAGTGCATGGAGGAGGTAGTGCTGCCCTGGGTCAAGAGAGTGGCTGCTGGAAGACCCTGCGTCTGGCAACAGGACTCTACACCATGCCACACAAGCAGGAGAACCCAGTCATGGCTGTCAGACAATTTCTGTGACGACATCACCCCTAATATCTGGCCACCTAACTTCCACAATTGCAAGCCCCTTATGTGGAGCGCAGTTGAGCTAGAGGTCAAGAAAACTCCTTTTAACACCAAAGATAAACTGAAGGCAAGGATTACGGCAGCATTCACCAACTTAAACAAGGAAATCATCCAGAACAGTTACTGGAGATTCCAAAGTTGTCTGGAGGCCAATGTTGAAGTAAATGATGATTTTATTGAATAAATTTACTCTTTAATATTTCAAGATATTTTCATGTAATTTTGGTAAATATATCTGTTAAAATGAGATGTCATTGTTATTTTCATTTTTGCATAATTTAGACAAGAGTTTATTTATTGTGCCCTGTATATATATTTATAAACACACATTTATGTATATTATGGCAGCGAGCTGGCAGAAACGTTAGCACGCCGGGCGAAATGCTTAGCGGTATTTCGTCTGCCGCCGAGGTCGACTTTGCCTTTCATCCTTTCGGGGTCGATTAAATAAGTACCAGTTACGAACTGGGGTCAATATAATCGACTGAATCCGTTTATCTGTCCTTGTTTGTCCCCTCTGTGTGTAGCCCCATATGGGTAGTAAAGAAATAACACACATTTATGTATATATAATTATATTTATGCACAGTGGATAAAACATGTTTGTATGGTTATGAAGTTTGTTTAGTAATCTCAAGGTCCTGTACTGATGCATGATACTCTAGGTATTTTAGCATTGATTTCCCTCCACCTGTTTCATATGTTTGAATTTGGGAATATAAAAGCTGCAGAAGCTTGTCAGATAAATTGAACTAGTAATTCAAAAGACTGCTTTCACCTTACCATTTACTGTGTTTGTGTGTGTGTTTATATATATGATAGTTGTTTATATATCTATATATGATGGCAAGTAGGGTCGTCATTCATTTTTGTCTCCATGAAAGGTGGAAATATTAGTTCGCTTGGAAACACGTAATCATTGGCAAAGAGAACATCCATCTGCAGGAAATCTGTCTCAAAGTACATTTGACCTCTGCAAGCATGGAAAAGAGAAGGTTAAAACAATAATGATGACTATATCAACAGGTATTCGGGACAAAGTGCAAAGATAACCTGGGAATTATATTAAAATCCTCATAATGTAAATTTTATGTATCATTTGAATGCTAAAGAGACTTCTGATCTAGCCTGTACATCATGTATGTGTAAATGTATTTTTGTGTATGTATGCTTGTGTGTGTATATGTATATGTATGTATATATATATATATATATATATATATATATATATATATATATATATGTATATATATGGAATATTGACTCTTGAGGCACATCACATAATGTTATATTGGGATGCTATTTAAAGTTTCATGTGTTGTGCATCAGAAGTCAGTGTTCCAAAAGAACTATTTCAAGTTCTCTTGAAAGTTTATAAAATGATTATGACATCAACAATACACACAAACAGACACACACATTTAAAGCTGATAAGCCATGGTAGACTGAAAAAACGTAGTGGCTGTGTGATAAGAAGCTTGCTTCCCAACCATATGATTCCAGGTTCAGTCCCACTGTGTGGCACCTTGGACAAGTGCCTTCTGCAGTAGCCTCAGTCCAGCCAAAGCCTTGTGAGTCTGTTTGGTAGATGGAAACTGAAAGAAGCCTGTCATATATGTGTGTGTGTATGTCTTTGTGTCTGTGCTTGTCCACCCCCACCCCCACCATCGCTTGGCAACTGATGTTGTTGTACTTTCATCTCCGTAACTTAGCAGTTCAGCAAGAGTTACCAATGCTATAAGTATTAGGCTTACAAAGAATAAGTCCTGGTATTGATTTGTTTGAATAAAACTCTTTAAGGCAGTGCTCCAGTATGACCACAATCAAATGACTGAAACAAGTAAAAGAATATCTACATACAGAGAGAGAAAATAAACAGAAATAACAACATAAAAATGACAAAAAAGAAAGAGAAAATAGAGATAACTAGAAGTCAGATGTTTCTGTTCAATCGTTTTGTAGCCTCAATGAATTGAAACATCTTATTTATGGGTAGCAGATCCTTGAAAATGAATTGCACTTCCAAATTTGACAACCTTTCCAAGACTGGTTTTGTAATATATCTTCTCTCTTTGATGGTAATGTCTGCATTAGAACAAATATCATAAGGATAGTTTCCACCAGAACACGAAAGTGGATGCATACGATCTGTTTGTGAGAGACTTGAGTTGAGAAGGGACTTGACTTATTCAAAGCCAGCGAAGTCTTCAAGCCTTGCTATATCTGATACACTTTTGTATGTTGATAGATTTGTCTGAAATAATGGGGGATTAAAGCTTGATAGTGGATCTCTTGAGTCTTGCCAATATTTAAATTTCCAATTTAATTAATTATACTTTGCTGAATATGTGAAAGATTTGAAATGGAGGCTAAATGTATTATTTCTTTTTGAACTCCTCTTTCTAATTCATCTGCTTTCTTGTTCCCTTAAGCATTTAAACTGGCTGTATCTGGCCAAAATGATCTACCTGTTTTATCTTCAAACTGGCCATATCCAACCTCTTACCCGATAATCTTATTCTAAAAATAATTACATTGAAATCTCAAAGCTACAAGATAAAACATGATTAATTCAAAACGATCATCATCATCGTTGTTTAACATCTGATTTCCATGCTGGCATGGGTTGGACAGTTTGACTGAGGACTGGCAAACCAGGAGGCTGCTCCAGGCTACAATCTGATCTGGCAAGATTTCTAATGCCGACCACTCCGAGATTGTAATGAGTGTTTTTTATGTGCCACTGAGGCAGCACTGACATGTGCCACTGAGGCAGCACTGACATGTGCCACTGAGGCAGCACTGACATGTGCCACATTACATTTGATAGAGCAATATGAATGCTAAAGGGTTAATATCTCTGTCTAGATAGTCAAATCATTGTGTATGTGTGAGTGTGTTTTTATCTATGTATGTGTATGTCTATGTATATTTATAATGCAAGATACAATTAACAGACTTTAATCAAAATCATAGCATTTGTTTCTGTGCATTAGTAATAGCCATTATTGATTTTCTCATATACATATATGAATATGATCCAGCACATAGTTGTGTACTCACATGTTATCAGGTGAGTACACAGCTTTTGGTGGATCACCTTTCTATAATAATATGTAATAATATGGAAGAAAACTCAGCAACTAGCAGTTGTTACTCATGCACAGAAACAATTGCTATATGAATTAAAGCCTATACTAATAGATTTCCACATGCATTCCAGTAAAAGGATTATTCCTGCTGTATAATAGCTTATGATAGTCGATAACCACAGAAGAGCTTTGAAATGCATGGTATAAGATTATTATGCCTATGCCTGAGTGTATGTTTGTGTCTCCTTGTCTTGACGTCATTTGATAGTTGTAAACAACTGTCAGTCGCCCAGTGTCATTCACATCTAGTATTTTACATGCATATATCTGGCCATGGGAAAGTTATCTTGCTTGGAATCAAGGAAGGGCATCCAGTTATAGAAATTTTGCCTGAAACTCGGAAAAGTGAACGTTAAAATGATGAGATACAGATATGTATGTCTCTGTGTGTATGTGTACATATATACATGTGTATATATCTATACATATATTTAAATATATGTATATGAGTGTGTATCTGTATATACAAGATGATCACAGACTCACAGAATAAAAATTTAGTTGATGATACAAGTATGACTTTGTGACTTTTGACCCACCCCGCATATGTATGTATGCATGTGTGTATGTACAGTGCGCGCGCAGTGTTTCCTTGTCTTCACATCGTGTATGGTTGTAAATGAGGTGTCCACTGTTAAGCAAGTAGTGTCATTAATTTCCAATATTCTGTGTAAAATTGTCTGGTCATAGGAAAACGTTACCTTGCTATGAAACAGGTAAAGGTTGTTGCTGGATAGGCATTCGGCTGTAGAAAATTTGTTTCAAATAAACTCCGTCCAGTCCATGCAAACGTAGGGGTGTTAAAACGATATATCATGCATAAAAGGTGCATCTATCTATCTACGCATGCTCGTGTGTATGTATATATATATGTGTGTGTGTTTACATACCTATCTATATATACACACACGCACGCATACAATTAGTATGTATATAATATTTGATAGAATGTGTTATCAACTCGGTCTTCGTGTCTGAAGTTATAAATCCCGGAGTACATTACTCAGGTGCTATCCAGGGAGGTTCGCTACCGCTGGCACTATGAGCATGTCAGCAGGTCATGGCTAGTTGCAGCTGCAGTGAGACCAGCCATTCACTAAGCACAGGAAAACCATCACGTTTTTCAACTTAGTAGTGAAACGAACATTAATTGCTGTGGTAACCTCCTTGACTAGCTGCAACAACTGGATAAGCCTAGAAGACTCTTAAGCTTCAGGAAGCTGTTGCCTGAACATCGCTAATACTA
>NC_142929.1:181622134-181742134 GCF_046866305.1 Octopus bimaculoides | reverse complement strand
TGGATGAATGGTAAGAATTTCATGAGGTCCTGGTTTGAGTTCCTCTCCGTGCCGTCTTGCGTAAATGTTATGTAATACAGCCTCGGGTCTGTCTTTTGAAACTGAGTAGGCGAAAAATATTCGGAAGCCTGTCATGTGGATTATACCTACAATTTCAAGGTCCATTCAACATCACACTGATTCCACCTGAGAATTACATTAAGGGTGCACGTGTCTGGTGTACCCGGTTGCGTATATAATCCAATTCAATGAGTTTCAGTTACTGAGCGCCTGTGATCGGAAATTCTGACCGAGATCCATTCTGTATGTGCTTGTATGCACACACACACGCACACACAAACAAAATCAGCCATTACCGCTTTCTATCTACGTCACCTATCCATTTTTGTATTCATGTCTCCTCAACTCAAATATCTCCCCATCCCTCCAGATAGGGGTGCCTCTGTTGTGACTGCAGCATATCTCCCTCAAAGTTCACCCTACCATTATAAAAAGATTAGTAGTAGTATTAGACACATTTTGAACAAAGACAGAATTGGTCATCATTCTAACTTTGTTCCCGTTCTCTCCCTACTTTTCCCCCGGTTCACAAAAACCTGAATATGACCATTGGTAAAAATATCTGCTAGTTATAAGTTTTAAATGTTGAGGTCTCATAGCTACACGTATTTTGCCCTATTGTGTCTCTTTTGCATGCCACCACCTTAAGAAAGAAAGTATTGCCAGCCAAAATAACATAGCATCTCTTGATGTTGCATTGTACTGCCGACTGCTGGTATCTGCTAAGTCACCTTCTCACTTGAAACAAATGACTAATTCATTTTCATTCTTCAGAGCTCTGAAGCTCCTCAAACAAAAAAAAAAAAAAATCATTTGAAAATGTATTAAATTTCTCCACTTATCTCTTGTACTACAGTTTATACTGTAAAAAATTGTTGATAATTTCAGGTGCTTGACTATTTTAATTAATTCCTTATAATTGGTGTTTCTGTATGCTTCTTAAAGCACCTTTGATATTTTGAACATGCTTCTTAAAGCACCTTTGGTATTTTGAACATGCTTCTTAAAGCACCTTTAATATTTTGGACAATTTCATACAGTTGGTTTCTTCCTAAACAAACTCAAGTGTAGCTTTTATCATCTTCCCACTTGTATATTTTTAAGGACAGTTCTTTTTCTCTCACTTTATATGTGGTTAAGAACTTCACTTCTCAATTTTGATTTCATCTTTGGGCCCCACTGCGCAACACCTGAGGCATGTGGATTCTGCTGTAGCTTCAAGTTGACCCAAAGCCTTGTGAGTGGAATTTGTTAGAAAACTGGCAGACCATCAGAAGCATCGTTTGGCCACCTTTCATTACATTTAGTGAAAGTTAGATTGTTGCAATCATCCAGACCAGGATTCTGGTTTGAGGATAACTTCCTCTTTCCTTCTGACCAAACCATTCACATACGTAATAATATATGTACATGTTATAGGTTAAGGCCCAGCAGTCTAAGCAATAATTAGGGAGTTATTTTTTTGCAATGGAACTGATATGCTAATTCACTTTAACATGCTACCGTGTGTATATGTATATATAATATATTTAAGATAATAGAAAAAAATATTTTTAATTTCTTATTTTATTCAGACATTCTCAGTTGCTTTTCTTGTATTATAATACATTACATTCATCTAATTAAATCTTAATAGTTGCATATTTACACACTTTTATACTAAAACTATATGTGGGTATGTAACACTTGCTGGATTAAGCACTCCCACCACTTGTTGTTTACACATGCACACACACACACACTTGCACAGTGATCTAAAAGTCCTTTTTAGTATTAAAAGAAACTCCTAAAGAACCAGCCAGTCAGTTGAGCTTAATGTAACTCTTAACACCCTCTCGATTACTTTCTGTTGCCTCTCCTCTTCATCACAGCCTTCAACCAATCTCCAGTGCATTCACTCAGTTTCCCTCCATTGACTGCCATGGCTCAGAGATTCCAGGATAGCTTGTCTATTTGCTCTGTTGCTCATGCTGCCAGCTTCCTGAACTACTTCTGTGCAGTTGAAGAAGTAGGTATGCCCAGACAAATGAATAGAATTAACTAGTATAGCGTGCTGTTTTCAGGATGATGAATAGTCTCACATCTTTTGATAATGACATTTTTCTGAAATATATCAATAGATATTGTTTTAACAAATTAAAGGAAACAAAAAATATTTACAAGATCAAGTGATTTTTGAATTGCCTTGAGTGTAACACACACTGCTGGATTTAGCATCTCCATCATAGCCACCTCATTTTTTACCCTGTCAAACCACCCTAGTTTCTTCTACACTGCTGCATTCTTCCTGCGAATATTCACATTGTACATCTAATCTCACCAGTGGGAGTGTAAGCCTGCTGATGTCATGGGCACTACTATCCCTCTTCTTTCTCCTAACTCGTGCTATACACACGCATGACCTATTGATTAACATCTGCAAATGGAGGCACATAAAGTTTTGGTGTGAACTCCATAATGAACAATACTCACAGTAGAAATGCAAATGCAAACTGGCCATGCTGCTATGAGAGGTCTGCTAGAAATAATGAAATCTCAAAACCTCTTTCCATCTTTCGTAAAGGACACCTTGAACAGTGTAGTATAGTGCATATACAAAAAAGCAGGGTGGTCGTGGTTGGAATACATTTCGACCTGAAAACTGAATAAACCTAACCCCTTGTTGATTGTTACAAGTACCACTCATACAGTTTAGTTGTGAGTTGTAAGATGTAGCTTTTGTCTAGAATTAGTTTTGAAAGTTCAGCTCCTATAAAAACCCTGTTCAACTATTTTGCTCATTGTTTTCTATCCTAGCCCCTTTTACTTCAATATACAGCCATAATCATACTTTATAGAAAGTGAAACAAATGTTGCCATATAATTTCATATTATTCATTGCATTTGTATCATGTTCTTTTGAAAGTATTACAACACCAGCTATAATTAGTTTAATTAACTGTGTTAATGCGTTCCCAGTTAATGAAAGCAAACAGAGTGAATTTAGCGACAGTAGCATGATCAGACCTGTCTGCTGCTATAAAGAAATATGGTAGTCAGTTCTACGTAGAAAATTATTTACAGAGTTTTCCACTGGTAACTGAACATTTTCCCCTCCTTTTATCACATAGTATTTTTGTGATTGCTTCTCGATAAATGTCTACTGCAGGATTTTAATATTTGATTGAAAACTTGTTAGTGCAAAAACAAGGAGTTCCTTGGAGAAAGTTGGTTGTTTTCTCAGAACTCATTTTGAAAATTCTTAACATTGAAAATGGTTCTTAACATCTTAACCTACTTAAATTGAAAGTTTCTAATTCCATGCTATTGTTTATACACATTTATGCAACTAATTAGATTAGTTGAATATTTTACACTGAACTCTTTTTTTTTTTTACAAAACAAATTCCCTTTTCTCAATGCTGTATAAAAAATTCTTTGATATTTTAAATATCACCTGTTGATTTTCAAGTACCACTATTTTTTCTCCCTAATCTGTGCATTCATTTTATTCCTGTTATATGCATTCTATAAATTTTCATCAGCTTCCATCTGCTTTAGTATGAATTCTAAACATTAGCAAACCTTTATTCAGTTTCCTTGAATACCTATGTACAAATTATCTTTCTTCATACCACTTGTTAATCAAATATTTTTTTTTCTGTCTTTCTAATAATCGTTTATGACATAGTGAGAATTATCTTAATGAATAGTAAATATTCTTAAATATAACTAAAGTCATTTTTATGATTACATTTTCCAAGTAGTTAAAGGAGGATGTATTTGGATAAACTATTTTCTACAAAGGAAGATTAAAAAAAATTTATTTCATGCTAAATTAGAAATTAATTCATACTGAAGTATTAATTTGAGTAAATTCTAAGTAAACTTTAATAATTGAATACTTCAATAATTAGAAGGAAAGAAGGTAGACGTTAAAATGAGAATACGAAACAAGTTATTTTTGTACTATTTTCCTGTGAAACACTGTTTTATTTCTACTCTTATAGAGCATAGACAAATATCTCTGATTGTACACAAAATACTGAACAAAGAAAAAGTTACATGAAGTTACTGAAAGTATTATTGATTTTTCACTACCACACTCAGACATACACAACTGAAATATTTTTGTTGTCAAAGAAAGCATGTGTTTTTGAAAATATTTACTAATTATTTGAATTAAAGGAAATTTGTAATTGAATGTTTCAAACTAAGTATTGTAGTTAGGTGTTTCGTGCCAAGCTATTTAATTTTGTTTTAATATTATTTGATGTTTTAGTGTACTTTACTGATGAACACACCTTTTAATCTTTTTTTTTTCTGTTTTTCTTCTAGTGATTTTGGTGAAGTCTATAGCAACGAAAGGTTATTATAACTTTTTTTCCCCCTCTAACTTATACTATTAAGCAAATTTTGAATTAATATTTTTTTAATAGGATTTTATTTTTGATGGAGATGATTTAGGCTTCAACTTTTCCTATATAAACCAGCCTTTGTTGTGTGTTCATCCTTCAGAAATCTGATTAATTTTATCCTGACTAATCTATTCTAGTTGATAAGTTGCTTATCATAAATATAATAAACAAAGACTTAACTCTAATCATATTTATATGTACAGTTTTCAACAGAAGAATTAGAGGCACACCCTGTTTATTAAGTTTCACCAGCAAAATTATATCCATGGATTTTTGTTTTTAATGTATTGTATTCAGGATAACTTAGTTATTGTCTAGTATTGACAATCCATTAGTATTAATTATAGAAAAAGGCCTTCTCATTATTTAGACCTGTTATTTTATGAAAGATTCATGTATAAGAATGCTCACTTTACTATGTAGACAAAAGTTATGCTTTCTTGTATTGAGCATGCTCTCACATGCACAACCTCCAGTAAACAAATATTAGTCAAACATTGCATGCTAACATCTGTACATGATGTATGATGTATGTAGCTCGTGAGAGACAACCTCTTATGGAGACACTGTTGTTTCTCTCCAAAGACTTGAAGACCTAATGCTAACCTCTCTTGCCAGTGTGTCAGTGAAGCTTAAAGTCCAACAGAACAAACAGTTGTATGTGGGTCACATACTTTCACCAGCTGATGAAGGCTGCAACAGATGGCTACTTGTTGTTGTCCTGAATTCCCTGCTTGAACCAAGATCATGAGCAAACTTATTTGTAACAGATTCTTCAGTATAAACTAAACCACACACTGGTATTCTCCATAGATGCGGATCTTATATGAAGGCTACATGTTCTTAGGGATTCACAATATAATATTGACTGCATGTCTTGATAATATGTATGTTGACTGCATGTGTTCTATATAATTTGTTATGCTGGAATTTCCTAAGAATAATAATCAGTTATAATACTTTATCATACTTAGGATATCAATTGAATGCCATATAATTTAGTGGTGGTAGATAAGTTGTCATGACCAGGACTTGTGAAAACTTTCAATAGTATTAGTTCTGACAAGATATGTTTTATTTATGATACCTTATATACTTGATTATAACTGGTTTCACTGCACCATGTGTTTCTTAAGTAGTTCTTCATGATGCTATAAGGTGATTCTTCACTGACCTATCATTTAATCAACAAGCATAGCTATTTGTTTGTCCAGAAAACTGTTTACTGCTGTTTTATTTTTGTTTCTGTTGTAAAACTGTGTGATGCGATTATTAGTGAGCTATCAACCCTGACAGTACAATTATTGTTATTCCAAGCTTAACCTTCTGTTGCTTTTATCATGCAGTGGCTATCATGCTTATACCCTCCCTATCATGTAATTCTGTGGGAACTGAGTAAACGTGCTAGTCACTACCTGACAAAAGCAACATTATATCAAGAAGTCTCTTTTATGTAATAGTCACAGTTAATTGTAAAGCATTGAAAATGTTCTAATTCTCAGTTAGGCATTTGTTAGAATGCTCTAAGAGACATTTTATTGATGCTTCAAAAATTATGATAACTGTATTTCTTAGCAGTTTAGTCTTATTAGAAATGTTACTGAATTGATGTAGTTGAAGTCATATTTGGGAACAGTAGCATTTTGCACTACAATTCTGACAATGGAGTACCTGTAACTCAATGTAGAACAAACACCACAATATGCCACATTTTGGTTTTCTTGTTTTGTTCACATCATTTGCCAACACACACACACACACACATTTTAATACCGGTTCTAAGATTGAATCTGTTGTTTTAAGTTTTGATAGGAACTTGAACCTGTTGGTATAGTCATAGAGCCAGTATCCAAATAAAAGTAATACTCTACTTCATAAGTAAATGTATTCAGTATTTTATTGAATGTGAAGGCACATGGTCTTGTGGTTTTTGTGTTGGACTCATGGACCTGAACCTGAGAGTACATTGTCTTTGTGATCAGATCACTCCATTTTCATGTTCTACCACTCTACTCAGCTGAAATATAACAATTTGTGCTGGTGCAGCCCTATCTCCAGCTCTTCCAGTGGGCCATGATTAGGAGGCCTGAGAGGGTGTCTTGGTCATACAAGCAGCTAAAGCATAGTATATGCTATCAAGTCATGCTTTCATGTGAATGGCTCTCTGCTTAGAGTGGTCTTTTGCATTATTTAACTTAGGTCATTATAGTAGCATATGTGTGTTGAGTCGTGGGTGAAACCCCAAACTATGTAGTTTTGAACTTTACCAAAATCATGTGTCCCCTGATTGAAGAAGCTGTGTTGAAAGTTAAGTAAACAAAAACACTACTTACTGTGCCTTAGGAATTCAGTATAATTGCTTTCAAAAAAAAGTTAAGACTGATATGAAAGGAATAGTTATAGTTCAACTTCAGTATGTGTGTTTACATTCTGGAAAAGGCTCTGTAAGCTAGATTGCAGGTAGGGCTGTTTTGTTAAGTTTACTTCACAACTATATGCTTTGGGGTGGATTCCTCAGCCCACCAACCTGGGTAAATGTCTTCTATTATCGTATTGGATTGATTTATAACATGTGAAGATTTGGTAAATGGAAAGTGCGTAAAAGCACATTGTTGAGTGGTAGGCTTGATTTGTTTGGTCCATTCCCACTAAGTTTTTAAACCCTGAAAATTGTGGGTACTGCCCTTTCTTCTTCTAACTTAATCCTAACAAAAAAGGAGGAACTGTAACTCCGATTATGGGTCGAGGATTCTTTAGTCCTCCCTAGTGCTGGTGTCATAAATTCGCTCCTGGCCATACTGTAAAGTAGTGGATGTTAGCATATTTAACTGTAAGAAAAGAAACAAAACCATGACATACACAATGACAATTATTTAGTTTTTCTCTGTTGCTTTGTCCCAGGTGAATAAGGACTACAACAAATAGCGAGTCCCTATGGAGGCATGATAGCAACAAAAAAAAAAAAAGGATGAGAATGATTTTGAATATAGACAGGAATCAAAAACCAATTGATATTTGGGAATAAAAATATAGTTGCAAATAGGGTCAAACTGGTCAACAATAATAGTGAAATGGATCCATAGCAGACTTGCATGGAAAGCCATATTGTTTGTAGGTGTCTTGCTCAGTGTATGTAGTTAAGAGTGAATTGTGTGCTTGTGTGTATCTATGATGGGATTTAAGATCAACTTTCAAGTTATACATGTACTTAACAGACAACTGGAGTCTGGACAGCTCTATGTCAAACCACCCAACCCATTCCAGCATGGAAACCTAATGTCAAGCAATGATGATGATGATGAAGCATTTCACTTATTTTCCATTCTTTATTAATAGTACTCTCCTCTCCACTGACTTAAAACATTAATCACTGTCAACCACATCTCTCTCACCTTTCCTTTATCCACTCTCGTTATTGCTGTTTTACTGCTCTTCACCTCCTTTTTCTGCCCTGTCCATCATTTTCTATCCTTTCTGCACCTCCCATTTCAGCACCCTGTTGGTTACATCCACCCATTTCTACAGTTGTTTTCTACTCTTCCCTACTTAGTCCTCAAAACCTGTTCCTTAGCATTCACCCATACCTCAATTGGCATATCTTACTCTGCCTTACACCTTTAGAAACCACTACTCACCTGCACTCTTTGTTCTCCTTTCCTCACCTCTACTTACCTTCTATCTTGAGTGTCCATTCTGACACCTCATTACAGTTATTTTATCCCTTTCCAGCTCTATCCTCTTTTCTATCATGTGAGTAGCTATGTAGTTTGCTCTACAGTAAGTTCTGGCTCCTCAAAGTTTCTTTCATCCTCTTAGCATAAAGCCACACCCTATCTACTGCAACTTCTCTTTAGTCTTGCAAGCTACATGGCAGCTTCACTAGTACCAGTACCACAGAAACATCTAGTACATGCTGTAAAGTGGTTGGCGTTAGGAAAACCATAGAAACCATACCAAAACAGACATTGGAGCATGATGTGGTCCTTGGACCTGTTGCATCAAGCTCATGAAACATGGATGTTAAATGATGATGGTGAGGAGAATTGTGGGGGGGAGGGGGAGGTTGTAATTTACAAGGCTGGTACTTGGGAATATGAAAGGCAATATTGCTGTTTACTTAAAAATTTTAAGTTTAATTAAATGATTCATTATGTAGGTCACCATAATAATTCATATGTTATGCATATTTTGATCAAGTATATAGCTTTCTTGTAACTGCCTTCCCCACCACCACAAAAAAATCACATTTTAGTTATGCTTCCTACAACTTAGTTAACACTAATATACTGCCACTTCATTTGTATAACTGACATTCGTTCCTCCTTAGATGGTTATATATATGCTGCTGTTACTTCTTCGTAGATGGATATATACACACACTGCTGTTGCACATACCCATCTTATCTCTTTAGACGTGCATATAAATACTGTCATTTTCTTGCGTTACATATATACTCACTGCTATAGGTCTCCACCTTGACATATATACACTGTTGGTGTCCATTAAATGGGCATATACACTTGCTGACCCTCTTCATATGAACATACATGCTTTCTATTGTCTCCCCTTGAATGAATACATACACACAGCTGTTGTAGTAATGTTTTAAAGAAACTCAGTTGCTTATTACTATTTGATGGTAGGCTGCATCACAAAACATGGATTTCTTAGAGATAGATGTGTGGGTATAGTGTTGACTAGAGTATTGCTAAAGGTGGTTGCTCCCATATGTACTTTCTGTGTTTATGACATAAGATTTAAGATGGCACAAATCCTGTAGAATTAATTTCCAAAAACTAACTTGATCAATAGGTTTGTTTTATATTGTAGCCAAAATCATTTGTAAATTCTTATCCTTGAACCACATTTTCATACCATCTTTCTATTTCTCTAATAGCCCCTATTCTGTGTAATCCCCTTTTCTTTTATTCTTGTTACAGGTCTATTAGCTTGTATTAAGTTGTGAAATTTTGTTCTGTAGTTTATAAGAAACTGTTCAAATGTGATGACCTACATTCAGCATTCCAGATTATTTTATGCTTCCTGGAATATTGGTCAATGTGTTTGGTGTTTTATTTTCTGTCATTCAGCCAATGTTCTAACTGTAACTGTCTCCATTCGTTTTCTAATATACATACTATATTCAGAATTGTCTTCTATGTTTTCCTTTCATTTGTCTTTTGTTGTTATTTCTAACAAATCAGTTTGGCCTCACTCTCTGTCAAACTGTCTCGTCATATTTTTCAATAAAAATTAAAAGCCAGAAGAATTAAGAAAGCCCTTAAAATTGTTTTGTGAAACTTCTTTCAGAAAGCAATGAAAGTGTTATGTATATTTTTGTTGTTGTCAGATGTTTAGCTCAATGTTTACTCTAATTAAGCAAATTCAGCCATGATCATCATCATCGTTTAACATCCACTTTCCATGCTAGCATGGGTTGGACGATTTGACTGAAGATTGGCAATGCAGAAGGCTGCACCAGGCTCCAATCTGATCTGGCAGAGTTTCTACAGCTGGATGCCCTTCCTAACGCCAACCACTCCGAGAGTGTAGTGGGTGCTTTTACGTGCCACTGGTATGAGAGCCAGTCACACGGTACTGGCAACGACCACGCTCAAAAAGGTGTTTTTTATGTGCCACCTGCACAGGAGCCAGTCCAGCGGCACTGGCAACGACCTCGCTCAGAATGATTTTCTAACGTGCCACCAGCACAAGTCCTAGAAGGCAATGCTGGTAATGAACACGCTCAAATGGTGCTATTTACGGGCCACTAGCACGGAAGCCAGACAGCTGCTCTGGCAATGAACATGCTCAGACAGTGCTGTTAGTGCTCCACTGGCACAGGTGCCGGTCATCGAGTATGGTTCAATTATGATTTCACTTGCCCCAACAGGTCTTCGCAAGCAGAGTTTAGTGTCCAATGAAAGAGAGGTTGGCATGGGTGCCAGTCGTCGGATTCAGTTCGATTTCAGATTTCAAATTCCAAATTGCAAATTCACTTCCCTCAACAGGTCTTCACAAGCAGGGTTTTTAATGTCAGGCCTGCATTGTCTGATGTCTCCTTTATTATTAAGATTGTGGGATGTAATTTGAAGGAACAGAAGTCTCAATATAGCCAAGCAACTACATTTGAGTCTTCTGCTGCCAGTTTTAATGAATCTTTAATTGAAACATTCTGATGCCTAGACCATGTTTATCCTAGTTTTAATCATATTCTTGTGTGATATAGGAGGTTACTAAAATGTATCAGAAAAGGCAATTAACCTTTAAATCATCACTTCAAAATGTACTGCTCAAGTGCTGTCAGCTTTGTAAAAAAATGGTGATAATGCTTACTACTCTTTTTATTTGTTTATTTATCTCAAATGTGCCATGCAGTCAAAGTTCAACTAGATTTCTCTTTTTAAAAAATTTAGCAAAGCTGAGCTATTTTGTGATGAAAGTTAATCTTCATTTTAGATAAAATTGAGTCAAACAAAAATTTTTGTTTTACTATGATGATTTCAAGAACCTCAGCTATTAGTATCTAAACCACACTCAAATGTTCTTGTTTGACAAACTTTCCTCCCAGGATTACCAATGCATTACTCTTGACATCAAGTAGCTTTTAATACAAGCATATTTACTTATATTTTTATTGAAATTGTTTAGCACTACACTATTTCTATTATATTTTGCTCTCTTGAACAATCAGTATTGTACCATTGCTACTGAGTAGTTATATGAGCTAAGATAATGGGATAAGTAGTTAGACGAACCATAATAATTAAAATGTAACAATATTTTCAGTCAGACTTTTTAATTGCAGCAACAAATCTTTTTTGTTTTTATTACACTAATACAAATTCTATTTAAAATATAACTTAAAGAGAAAATATTAGTTTTAACAATCATTAAATTTCACATTGAAATATTTTTTCTTTACTTTGTTGTTGAAAGACTAATTCTAATGTTAGATTTTTATAATTAATGAGAAGATTGATACTTTGAAAAATTTGATTTTAAGACTATTTAGTGATGAATTAATTATAAATAATGAAACTTACTCTTAGTATAATTCTCTTTGGTATATTGTTCTTTTTATATTTGTTTTATTGATATGTTCATGCTAGGAGCTTAATTTCATGTGTGTGTGTGTGTGTGTGTGTGTGTGTGTGTGTGTGTGTGTGTGTGTGTGTGTGTGTGGTAAAGCATGCAAGGCTGATTTAAAGAATAATTCTCTAAATAATTTCTGTTTTATGCTAATTTAGATTGTCTCAGTCGTTTCACTTCCTAAGCAGTTCCTCACTATCTCTAGCAGTGTTTCTGTATTCCAATGCCAGTTTTTTTTGTTAGGGGTTTGGTGGAGAAGTAGAATCTGTGCCGTGACCTTAGCAGGCCTTCTGAAATCAGTGAGATCATACAGTTGATTCTCTCTTGAACAAAACTGAAAATTGACATCTGCAGGGAAAACTTAAGCTGAGTGAGAATTTCAAAGAGTTGATATTTTGAGGAGGAAGAATTAGATGATCAGAGGTTACTGTTGTAGCAGTTAAAAAAAACAAGAATGAGGGGACAGTTTGTAGGTTAATGATTTGATCAGTCAAATGTGCTTTTTGTAAGGAGGCAACATAGCATGTCTACTAGCAGCAGCATTGCATTGTGGCTCTCATTTAAGCTTTATATAGGGTTAGTACCTGTTAAGAACAGGAGTATCCGGAAGTGGAAGGACAGTTGTCGCTTTGATGAGATGATAAATGATGGTTAACACTTACAATTTTGCTGCCCTGTTCATTTTAAACTTATATTGTAGTTTGTTTATATTATCTCTTTCATAATCCATTGATTTGTCTCCTTACCTGTTTAGATTATCCACTTGCACAATGTGTCCACAGCATTATAACTTACTAATAGTGTCCCACCTCTCAGTCAGTGTTTTCTAAGAATATATTTAATGAAACAATTTTGATGCATATTTGTGCGACTTGTGTTAACCATTCAGAAATGTAGAGTATATTTTCACAACTTCACTTTTAAAAAAATTTTTTTTTTTAGATTTGTAATTTGCTAAAGATTAACAAAAACTGGAAACTTTTAAATAAATAACAGATATTAAACATGCATAATAAACTTGATGGAAAATATGCATTATTTAATTACTCATCCTGCCTAATGTATTGAATACACAGCATACTCATTTACCTCATTTGTATGTGTTTGGTTTTGATTGTCGATTCATAACTTACACTTCTATTGGTTGAATTCTGTTAGAAGTCTTTGTAGAGATGATTAAGGCAGCTGTATAATCTCTCTTCCTTGCTCGGCTTCTCATAGCACTTGTACCATCTAAACAAGTCAGTCTCGGCTCTACTAGTTCTTATCTGACAGTTTTAGTACTGGCTCCCATTACAGTAGTTTAATCACACTCACCAAAGAATTCTCTAGAGAAAACAAGCTAATTGAAAAACATTGTTTTCCTTTAAAAAGACTTCATTTTAAATTCACTGAGGTTGGTCTTTGAATTATTATACTGTTTTGTTATTATTTGCAACAATGCTGGTTATATACACATAACAGAGGCCAGCAAGTGTAATCATTTTAGTTTGCTTATGCATAACATAACATTGGGATTTTTGTGGCTTTTACTTAAAACTATCTTTTTAACGCACATACATGCATGTGCACATACACACAAACTTTTATTTCCAACTCACACACAGAAAAATTTATGTCGATATATTTTACATAGTACATTGTAAAGTAAGTTAGTGATGTGAAGGCATCTAAATCATAGAAACCATGCCAAAAATCAAATATAAATATAAAATATATACAGGAAACATCATTGCTTGGTAGCCATCTAAGAGGGTAGTAATTCTGAAGAAGTCTTCATACAGAATAGTTTACTCTCTTCTACTCTTTTTACTTGTTTCAGCCATTTGACTGTGACCATGCTGGAGCACCGCCTTTAGTCGAGCAAATCGACCCCAGGACTTATTCTTTGTAAGCCTAGTACTTATTCTATCGGTCTCTTTTGCCGAACCGCTAAGTGATGGGGACATAAATACACCAGCATCGGTTGTCAAGCAATGTTAGGAGGACAAACACAGACACACACACACACACACATATACATATATATATATACATATACGACGGGCTTCTTTCAGTTTCCGTCTACCAAATGCACTCACAAGGCTTTGATCGGCCTAAAGCTATAGTAGACACTTGCCCAAGGTGCCACGCAATGGGACTGAACCTGGAACCATGTGGTTGGTAAGCAAGCTACTTACCACACAGCCACTCCTGCGCCTATAAGTTGTAAATTTTTGCAACACAAATACACTTACTGCCCACTGGATCAGTATCCACTTAAAAAAGATGCAATTGCACCACACTGTTTATGACACACAAAAGCTTGGTGAGAAAACACTAGTGGATTACCTATCTATTACTCTATATTAGTGGTTCCCTACCTCTTTTAGCTCATTCTTCCCAGCCCACTTCCAGAATCTTGAAATTTTCTGTGGGTCCCACTAGATATTATTACAACAAAAAGTAATTCTATTTTGTAATGAATGGCTAATAGAAACAGATTGCTTTTCAAAAAAGAAAAAGTTAAATATTTGTTAAATTCATCACATAATAATGAAAATTTAAATATTGTTTTAAATTTGTTTTATTATCATGAGAGTTATTTAAAAATTGATAATTTGCATTGAAAATAATTTTTGAACAAATATTTATAATAAACATTTGAAAAATAATTTTTTCTCAGAGGTGGTCTGTTTCCTACCATTAGCATAATAAAATTCATAAAAATAATCAGTTCTTTTAAGTGCACTTTTATTCTTCTCTATTAGCCTCTTAAAAAGAAAAAAAAGTGGTTTCCATAGAACAACAATTTATAAATCATACATTATTCTTTCTGATATAAAACATGCATAACAAAAAACTGCTGATACCCAGAAATAACTTCTGAACAATGGTTACTTTTTGAGAAGAAAAAGAAAAATATTACCTTTTTACTGTATTTATTCAGTGGGGCTCCTTATGGCTGATGCCGTTTTATATATTTTCTATTATGTGGGTACATGGGCTGATTGAGAGCAACAGAAATCACTTCTGCTTACAATTGCTAAACAGTTGTAAGCTTTTGAGAGCAGGAAATACAATGAAATATAATCTTGTTCACAAGTTGAGTCCTGATTAAATTTAGCTTCAGCAGTTGGATTACCCAGCAACTTAAACCTTTCTAATAGCATGATATCAGCATTGGCTGTGTTTGTCTCAACTGGATCTACCATCCAACTTGGAATGTTCATTTCCTAGAGATCTTTAAATCTAATCTTTATATCATTGTGCAATGTACACTAAAGTATCAACCTCTTTTAGTGCCCCTTAAATAGTGGCAAGGGCTTGAGAATGCATCAACCCTTTATGCCCAATATCTATTTTGAATAGATGAAGCTTTTCAGGAAAAGTTTTAGTTGCCTCTTTGTAAATTTAAAGATTTGTATATCGATGAAGTGTCAAATGAGTTCAGCTTTTTCCTCATGATGGAACTCAATATATAGAAAATGCATTTGTCATAACGATTTAATGTCCACTTTCCATGATGACTTGGGTTGGACAGTTTAACAGGAACTGGCAAGCCAGAAGACTGCACCAGGCTCCAGTGTCTTGTTTTGGCATGGTTTTTGCAGTTGGATGCTCATTTTAATGACAACCACCTTAGAGTGGATTGAGTGTTTTTTACATAGTACTAGTACTAGTGAGGTCTGTTTTGGCATGGTTTTTATGGCTAGATGTCCTTCTTAATGCCAGCCACTTTACAAAGTGGTTTGGGTGTGTAAATTTACAGAATTACAGTAGTAGAAAATTTTAAGAATAAACTGTTGTATTTGTGTCCCCCTTTATTTAGCATATAACTTAACCCTTTACCCAAATTTTTTTGTGGATCCACTGAACTCTGCCATGACCCTAGATCAGGAAACATTGCTCTACATAATTAGACCACAAAAATAGATGATTAATGACAGAGCCCTTACTAATGGTAGTAGCTGTATGTGTTTGTTATTGAGGTGACTTGTTGAGCAGTAGAAGTATGTATATTAGCAGTATTGTAGTGCGTGGTAAACGTTCAGGAGGTTATTTAACTGAGCTGTTAACAAAGAGTTTCTACTAAGTAGGACATTCCATGGTAATGACACATGAGTCTTGAATGCTGAAGATTTTGTAATGACTAGAAAGAATTAACATGAACATGTTTACAATATGTAATGTTAGTGTGCATGAATAGCAGAGCATAAATGAAATGACGGAAAAACAGGATAAACAATTTGATGTAGTCTGGAGAAGAAGTGTGCACTTGTACAGGCATGTAATTATTTTGGAGAATAACTGATATATAAAATGCTGAGTACTCAGTGTATGGAACAATTCTTAGAAGACATGGGATAAAGTAGTGAAGACTGATCTCAAGGTGCTGGCTGAGCCTCACCAAGAAGATAGCCTGGGATCATTTGCCTTGCTTGTACAACTATGGTGATCCAAGCATTGAAGTGAATATAGTGAACCGCATGTATATCATTGGCGATTTACTTTCTCCGTCTTCCCTTCTTTGGACTTTTTCTATATTTCTGGTGAAGAGCCCTGCTCAAAACATGAAATCCTCTTTTCTTTCCTTTCCTGATCATCCAGTAACACTGCACTTATTCTATGACCTCACGTTGTTTTTTCTTGCTTGTTCATGTTTGGATCGACTATATATATATATATATATATATATATATATATATATATGTATGTATGTATGTTTGGGCACTTGTACATTAATCTTTGTGTGATGCCTACATCTGCTGTTCTCTCTCACTCATCTCTGTCTCACGGTATTTTCCTATTCTCTCTACTCTGCTTTTAGGATAATGACAGGTTGTTTTGGATTTGTCTGTAGTCAAATGCCCTCTACCATCTCTCTCATCATAATAATTGGATAGCAAGGAGGTCTTTATTCTTTCATCCTTCTGTATAGCTAGCCATCAGTTACTCTCCTATAGGCTAGTTATTGACATCCATCACTCTGTTTTTCCATCACCCCTCTCTATGGTTATCTTACAAGCCTATTGTGGCCATCATTACCCCTTTCTGTTACTGTCTGTTTTACTTGTCTTGTATTGTCTTTTCCATTACTCCTTTATTTACCACCCTTTCACTTTTCTCCCCTTCCACCATACTCTTGCTTCTTCATCCACTTCACCATAGTTCAGCTGTCACTATCCTCTTGGTCACATTGCTTTGAGTGACCAGAGACCAATGTTCAGTAGTAAGGTACAACCCTATCCACTCTCTTGGGGTTGCTGATGCCACAAAATGCACCCAGTACTGTCTGTAATGTTGTTTGTGAATGAGATGGGATAACAGAGTTGAGAGCATCTTTTAGTCTTGTCAAAAACTTGACAACTTCTGTGCTGATACTACAATAAAATGCATCCAGTATGCTTTGTAAAGTGGTTGTTAGGAATGGCAGCCAGCCAGAGAACTGAAGTGGAAAGTGAAACACGAGTATGATATTGTCTTCCAACCTGTCTTAGAAGGTACTAATCGTTAATAAGAAATGACATGTTACAACCTGCATTCTCCATGTCAACATGGAAAGTGATATAAAATGATCAATCCCTCACCCCATTCCACACATGCCTGCTGTTACTCAGTACATGCTACATGGTTGGTTTGTTGACTAAACCAGTAACTCCCATGTGGCTACCGTAGTAGTGGCGAGGAGGGTTGATAGGAACCCAGCTTAGTCATCAGCTGTCTTAGGAATAGGTCACTACAATGTATGTGATGTTGGCACTTAAAAAATACTCTTGCTAGCACTTAAATATCAGGTACAGGATAACTCACCTCATGAATAGATAGTTGCTCTCTAGTCTTAACTGACAAAGTGTAGGATATAGAAAACTCTCAGAAGACTTCTATTTGTGTGTGTGTGTGTGTGTGTACATACACATATGAAGGTATAAAAAAAAACCATATTTGTGATTTGTGTTTGCATCTGCAGTAAAACTACTTGGAGAAAGGATACTCAACCACTACCAGCTAGATTTCCTGTTATTGGAAAGTCTTGTAGAAAGGCCTGTGATATGAATTATGCAGCTGAAGTGGTTTTCTATTGTTTGGCTCTTGTCTCTGAATATTTAATTATGAAAGCTTAGAGAGTGGCATTCAAGTTGTACAAGCATACATTACTATATCCCAATGATGTACAGTGACCTTATTTTCTCATCGTGTTCATTTTTATTTTAAACAATAAACAATGTGATAATCTTGTAATCATAGATTATCATCGTCATTTTTAAGTCCTCTATGCTGGCACATGTTGGACAGGCCATCACAGTTCGATTAATCTCCTATTGGTAATTGCTGACTGATGCTCCAACATCATTGCTTGGTTTCTACAGCTGGTTGCCCTATCACCAAACACTTTATGGGGTGTACTGGGTGTATTTTTTATCGCAATAATAGTAAGTAGGTTGAATATAGGGAACTCAAAACCTTCTGCTCAATTTAACACCCATGTTTACACGGTATGCTGAGGACATTTTCTGGCATCAGTACTAGGTTGTCTCATTTACCCATCACTTTCCAGAACATTAGTCCTTGGCTGGCACCTTTACATGAAGTGTCATGTCTTGTACACATGATAGTGTAGAAAGTATTCAGTGCTGAGACCTGTATATCAAAGCGGGAGAATGAAGCTAGTTGTGGGTAAGAGTAAGTACCACAAGTAAATAATCTAGTGTTTTTACATAAGCCCAGATGACCGAGGAAGGAGTTAGAAGAGAGAGTGCTGATGTTAGAAGGGCCTGATTGGAAGAAAGGATCAGTAGTATGAAGTAAAAGTGGGTAGGATAAGATAAAGATTCAGTGAAGGTATAACAGAAGTAACCTTAGGAAGGGAGAGTGTGCAGGTAGAAGAGCAGAGACGGTAAGAAAGATGCAGTCGAGAGGAAGAATTATCGATATGACTCAATACAGTCTCTTGTACTTAGGCCTAGCGAAAGTAATGGGGATAGACCAGTTGCACTCTGTTATACATAAGCCTGGTGAGGGATGATGTGGACTAACATGTTTTCTCATAAATCATCTGTATTTGTTTATATATGGTTATTCATTGAAGCAGATTTCCTATGTATTACACATTCACATATGATGGTCTTCCTTTAGTTTCCATCTCTCAAGTCCATTTAGAGCTTTGGCTGGTCTGGGGCTATATTGTCTATGGTATCATGAGGTGAGGCTGAATCTGAAACCATGTGGTTGGGAAACGAACTTCTTATGTACATATTGTGTACTTGTGTATATAAATGTATGTACAGTAAGACACTTGTAAGAGAAGTGCCTAGAGCAGTGACTTCCTGTTTATTTGGCTTTCAGTGATCTAACAAAAGTGTTTGACACTGTGGATAGAAATGTGAACCTCTTTTCCTCTACTGCATTTGAACTTAGGATAAGTCTGAAGAAAATTTAGGTGGTATTCACACCTATTTTGAAATGAACCTTTTGTTGAACTAAATATTTAAAATTTGCAAAAAGTACTTGACACAGTCACATTTACAAGAAAGATATTCTTAAAAGTTATCGAATAATAAAAGAAAATCTTTTTTCAGAAAAGAGGACTCACCTTTTGGAATGAAGTTTTTTTTGTTGTAACTGCTTTCATTGACACTTGTTATGAGATATTGTGTATAAGGGAAGTTGTTGATATATCAATCATCATTTAATGGTCGTATTCTATGTTGACATGGGTTTGACAGGATCTGGTGAGCTGCAGGGCTGCATTGAGATCTAACGTCTGCTTTGGCATGGTTTCCTTATATATATGTGTGTGCTAATAGGCTGATATATATATATATATATATATATGGGAGAATGTACGAAAAAACAACAACAGACGAGGACAGGTGGTGTAAATAACAAAAGGATGTATTAGTATGACGCTCGGGAATACGGAAAGTCTTTGACGTTTCGAGCTACGCTCTTCAACAGAAAGAATACGGAGACAAGGAGAAAAACATGGAGAAAAAAAATTGAATAGTGTTCAGTCAACGCTCTGATTTCTCCAGTCATGATTTACATTATATACAGTTAATATGAGATATTGGATAGTTGCTCCTATTAAGCTTCATTGCATGCACACATTTAGTGAAGGACTCATAGTGGAAGAGGAGGAGGAGTAAATGATAGTTGGCTGCTGCTGAAAAAGTTTCTTCAATCTTTAATATTTATTGTAATGAATATTTTCTGTAGATGCTTTTTTTTTGTTTTTTAAACAAGCTGGTCGTTAGCGTTGTAAGTTTTCTGTGTTAATCACTGGAGTATTCACCAACTTGAGAATTTCTAGCAAACTGTTCAAAATACAGTTATATTAATACCCTTTTACCATCATGGGTAATATCAGGAAATAATGCAGACATACAGTGCTTATCAAATTACATATGGTGGCAAAAATTATACTTCTAAAGTTACTTGTCATACGATGGGTAACATTTTAATATGCCCTATTTACTTGTGTATAAATGAGAAATTCAATAACATAAATATCTATAATTTGGGTTAAAGTGGAGCCCAGTATTATACTGGGGTCTAATAAGAAAATAAAACAAACCAGTGTAAATGAAGACACTGTGTGTGTGTGTTTCTGTAGATGTAAAGACCTGCATCAATTATCTACTTAATACTATCAATCACTAATTGATCCATTCTCTTTATATCATGAATGGCTTTTCTGTCAGCTAGTTGTATTAGCTGATGTCATTGTTTATCAAATCTCAGTTTCTCTTCTCAGTGGATGAAAAAAGAATTTTAATTTATTTGATTTTTTTTTTAATGTTTTCTCTCTTTAAACTACCACTAAGTGAAATCTATTTTTCTTACTGTTCTTAATGTAAAATTTACTTAGAAAACTTCCTTTCTGTTAAGTATGTTTAATTGCAGTTTGTCAAACTTCAACTGTGTCATATCTATAGTTATTTCTGCATTCAAATCTGGTATCATCAGCCTGACTGACTCTCAACAAAGCTATCAAACCTGCTATTGTCTTTACTTTTTTTTTGTCATTTAGGAAGCTAGTAGTTGTGGTGCACCTCATTAGATTCACTAACAATATTTCTTTAAAATACAACTCCTTATTGTGACTTTCTTCTTGAATATGCTGTCTTTACCACCGTTTTCATTTGAATACTTCATGAATTAGCAGCTGACTTTCTCTATTCATATACAACTAGGCAATGTTAACATTTCTCTTTGCAGTACAGTTGAATTTCTATTAGTAATTACTTATGCAACAGGAGAAATTGATAGTGAAGTTTACTGGTATTATTGGAGGAAAGGATCTGTCGAATAAAATGAATACTGTGAATTGATGCTGGAGTAATATTTAAGATAGTGGTAAATCTGAAATTCAAGTACTGAGCCTCTCGTAAATTGATCTGTCAATACATCTATAAAGATTCTGTATTACAAATATATCATACCAGCCTGAAAAGAAAAGGACCATCATCATCATCATCATCGTTTAACATCCACTTTCCATGCTAGCATGGGTTGGACGATTTGACTGAGGACTGGCGAACCAGATGGCTGCACTAGGCTCCAATCTGATTTGGCAGAATTTCTACAGATGGATGCCCTTCCTAACACCAACCACTCTGAGAGTGTAGTGGGTGCTTTTATGTGCCACCAGCACGAGGCCAGTCAGGCAGTACTGGCAACGGCCAGGCGCAAGTGGTGTATTTTACGTGTCACCTGCACAGGAGCCAGTCTAGTGGCACTTGCAACGACCTTGCTCGAATGTTTTTTCACATGCCACTGGCACAAGTGCCAGTAAGGCGACGTTGGTAACGAACACGTTCGAATGGTGGCTTTTATGTGCCACCGGCACGGAAGCCAGTCAGCTGCTCTGGCAGCGATCACACTTGGATGGTGCTCTTAGCGCTCCACTGCCACGGGTGCCAGACACCGAATTTGTAACCAATATCCTGAAACCACAAAACAATCTATATAAATACTTGTAGCTTAAGACAAATGAAGCATTTCAAATTTCAGAAATGTAGACAATGAATGAACCACATCATTATATTTTCCTTTTCAGTTACACTATCTAAATAAAATATTGTTTTCAATTAAATTCTAAATTATTTGTTAATTTAGACTTATCCCTTCAGCTATATTTAAAATGGTCTTAGAAGCACAGTTGTTTCAGGAGTGAAATAAAATTGTTTACATAACGCCATAAATTATTAGCTATTACATTTATGACAAAATACACTAATCTTATCAAGTGTATCCACTCCTTTTCCCTTATTTACATGTTGCTTAGCAATTAGTCTCCACAGTTAATATATGGAACATTTGAATTAAAATAAAAAATCAGTGGGTTTTAGGTCATGAGGAGGGATGATTAATTGGGTCTAGTTTCATAAAATTTGCGAGAGAGATAGGAAAAATTTACTCATCTATTCTCTGGAAATCATGACTTCCATTTCTGCTGTGCAACAGTATTTACATCAGTGGTTCTCAACCAGGGTCCATATGGCCATTGGGGATCCATATAAGATTTTGTTAAAATTCATGTGTAATATATAATGATTACACTTCTACAATACACAGAATATTTTAAACAGTTTTTTTATGTTATTCCTAATAATATTACAAAAATGTAATAGGTTTTTTTTTTTTATGTTGAATAGCTATGGGGGTCCACCTGTGTAAAATAGGAATCACAGGGGTCCTTAGGCAAAACATGATTCAAAACCACTGGTTTACATCGTTTTATTTGCAGCATTTGAAAACCATTCTGGATCTTATAATTTTATATAATTTGTTTTCAAAAAGCTTGAATATTGCGGAAATATGAAAAAAATAGCATCCTAATTCTAAGAATACTAAATGAACTCCCATAACAATATTGAATAGTTTTTAGGAATTTCGAATATGTGGTGTTCTATGTTAAAGGCAGTAAAAATGCTCCTTAAATCAGACCCCCCCCCCCCCCCCCACCATGATGTAGAGAAGTGGGATAATGAAGTTAATTCCTGTCTTGTAGTTACTGCTAACTGCTGTTGATTTTTTTTTTTTTGTAATATGTATCTATGTATTTCTGTCCAAACCTTGTTGAACAGTGCTTTATAAGGTTTTTACTGTCAGTTTAGTTATAGCTTGTAGTGTTTGCATGTTTTAAAGATATTTGTGTGTCACATTCCAGTTGTGACTGCTTCGTTTCATTTGTGATATATTACATTCAGTAGTTTAGTCTTTATATTTATCCAGATTAATACTTAGGGAAGTCATTGGTAATTGTATGTAATCTTGATTCACTTAATAATGTCATGTAAAATGGCTGTGGAAGGTTGTTTTCTCAAAGTAACCATTGTATACTATCTTATCATTTTTGATTTGGGTGTGGGGTCAGAGTAAATATCCTAGCTTTAAAATATCCTGAGCCTAGCGATTGTTAACAGGATGAGGAATGATAAACTGATTGGTCTACTTTGAGAGGAAGAGGTAATTGATGTCTTATTTTATAAACCTAGAAGGATGAAAGGCAATGTTGACCTCAGTGGCATAATAATAATAATAATAATAATAATAATGATGATGATGATGATAATAATTTATTCTAATTTATCATTCAGTGCATATTTCTTTGATAAGATAAAGAATTCACATCTTTCAGACAAAAATGCAAGTTGATACAGCTTATTTTTACATAGTGTTTTTAATCAGAAATAGTATAACTAGGAAAAAAGCTACTGCACTTTGATTTCATGTGCAGCCTTATGCCAAGCAGTTTGTTTGTTCTGCAGAAGGTTGAATATTTGTAATTATCATGATGACTTGCTGGGTATTTAGTTTGCATGAGTTGCTAATTTTTATCAGTTCAATTGTTTTCTGTATGTTCACTGCTTATAAAAATCATCTGCCAGAACTTTGCCTCTCAAACCAATATGAACTAACATTCACATTTTGTTGAAGTTGTATAATCATGATTTTGTGAAACAGCTTTCTTCCATATTATGAGTTGCAATATGTAATTAGTTAATGGAACAATTAGTCAATATTACATCATTGTAAATTTAATGTTGTGCTCTCATTGTATGTCAATTGATTTGAAATCTATTTCATCTTGTCTAAGTATCCCAAAATAACTTCCATTATTAGATTATTGTTATTTAATGTACAACAATATGCAAACGAGGAATTAAAAGAACAGATCTGACATTTTACCTTACTGCTATTTGCACCATGTTGAATATAGCTATGTTTACATCTTGTTGAGAAAAAATGTGAATAACAATTCATTAGATGGCAAGAAATATTGGTTACATGATCTAACATGTACTGGTACAACTGACCTAAAGTACTTGAAACCTTGCTTGGAGAATGGCAGTGATTAAGAAAAAAAAAAAAAAAACACCACTAAGTATTTTCCTGTGAGATTGTATAGCCAGTGGTGTTAAGTTGAAGTTTAGTCACTAGTACTTGCCAACAGAACATAGAACCCCTATTTCAACTTATTGTGCTGGAATCGCTTTCAGCATCATGTTCTTAAGTGGTACCTGTTTACAGTTATGTTGACTATGTCCTAACTATAGACATTGCTGCTGCTAGTAGATAAACCACAAGCATCTCAGTTTGTATCGAGTTTGACTGCTACACTACCCAATAAGTTCTCCTAATAGATTTTTTCAATACATTTACAAGCATATTATATTTAGAAAAAAAAAATTCATTTTAGTAATTAATAAAAAAAGTCTTATGAATAATTAAATTTAAAATATTTAAATAAATATAATCAATATTATTATTGAAAGAATCTGTTCTGTTTTGAATTCTCTCTTTGTAATTATAACATTCCTTAGTTTTTTTGCAGAAAAAATATTGACTGTTTTAGAATTTTCTATTATGGATTCCTTTTGCATGACAAATCTCTTTGATAGTTTAGATTCATTACAATAAATTAATATTTAGCCAGGAGCCTAAAAATGAAATATACCAGTTGGTTTTAGCTCACATTTTAGCTTCTTGTGAAAAATCGTTATATTGCAAATCAAAGCTGTTCTTTTACTCAGTACTCTGCTTACAAGATTTTCTTTAGGTTTAAAACAATACTTGAGAAAAGTTTTGTTTTTTTACTCCTAATCTTTCAACCATTGGAAATGTAGAACTTCACCTTGAAAGATAGTGTGTGTATTGATAATATATCTCAGGAATGGTATCATTTTAGCATTCTTAGGTATTCTGCAAGAGAAGATACCATTTAATCTCAGTATGGAGAACGGAATGACATTGCTACAATATTTTCTGTGACATTCTCCGCAAATTGTTTTGTTTTTATACACTATAAATAAAAATGCTTAACTCTAGTATGAAGTACATGAAAAAAAAAAAAGACAACCACCTATAAATATAAATCATGCGACAAACTTTGAGCACAATCTTAAATAACAACACAACTGTTTTTTCCGATAATCAAAATGAATGTGTTTTTAATGTTCTTAAGCCATGTTTTTTTTTTTTGTATGTCTCAGAAACATGAATTCCCAGCCACAAAAGGAACCTGATCCAGATGCTATTAAAATGTTTGTTGGACAAATACCTCGTTCTATGGATGAAAACGAACTCAGAAAAATGTTTGAGGAATTTGGTCCAGTATTTCAGTTAAATGTCTTACGGGATAAAATGACTGGGCAGAGTAAAGGTAGGTTGAAAATCTCAATATATCTTTTAGCTTTCAGTTACCGATTGTCTTAATCTTTAAATTACAGAATTTGGTATATGAAGAAATTTATATCGATCTGTTTTCTTTGAGAAAATTTTTTCCTCATTATTTTGATAAATATTTAAATAAAGTAGCTGATTTGCTGGTTGAAGTACTGATAATATTAGAGGTTGATCATTGCAATATGGAAAATACACTGATCACGTAACAAATAAACCTTGTGAACAATATTGATTGAGTATCTTAGCACTGCACTTCTACAGGAAGTTCTACTCAGTCACTTCCAATTAAAGGCAACCTTTAATACTTGCATTGTATCTTGTATGTAGGCTTAAGAAACAATTTACATATATGTTTAAGTCATATATTCTTATATATATTTTACAGTGCTTTAACTAAGGACTTTTTAGAATGTATTGAATAGTTTAGGTAATTTTGTGTTTGCTTCATTACTTTCCATTTTCTTTTAGTCATTTGTTTTTGCATCATGATCAGGTTGGGAATTTTTTTTTTCTTGAACAGTTTCAAAATATTTTCAGGTACCCTGCCTTGCAAACCTAAAACTCCTGTGAGATGGTTTTCTTTGTTCCCAAATTAACATGAGGGTAAACAAGGATGTTGATGGTGGTGGTGATAATAATAATAATAATTTCAAATTTTGCTGGGAGGGCAGCCATTTTGGAGGAGGGGATGTGTCAATTACATTGATCCCAGTGTTAAGCTGGTCCTTAATTTATTGACTCCGAAAGGATGAAAGGCAAAGTCAACCGTGACAGAATTTGAACTCAGAATGTAGTGGCAGACGAAATGCTGCTTAGCATTTTGCTCAGCGTGCTAATGTTTCTGCCAGCTTGCCACCCTAATAATAATAATAATAATAATAATAATAATAATAATAATGATGAAAATACAAGGTTAACAGTTTTGAGAGAGGAGTCTATCAAGTCTATTAAACTGACTCCAGTACTTTCTGGGACTTCATTTTGTTGGCTCTTGAAAGATGAAAGGTAAAGTTGACTTCGTTGGAATTTGAATCAAGCAGGTAGAATAGTTGTAAAACCAATTACTGCAAGGCATTTTATCTGATGCTCTAATAGTTCCCCCTCTCCAGTTCTCAGCTTTTCAATCCAAAGTTAATTTGCAGACAAAAGATTTGCAGTTCATTTTGCCTAACAGCATTCTTTGATCTCACCTGTGGCTGCCACACCCACCAGAAGTAGGAATCATATTTTATCATAGGTTATTATTAATTAATCTCCTTTGTACATGCCGTAGGGGATTATTGGTAGACAAACCATTTTGAAATTGCAGTTCATGTAGCTGGTTTTTGTCCAATTGTTTGCCTGTTCTGTTCATCTTGATTGTTGCAAATAGCTTGTTTATAGTTCTTCTTATATATATAAGGTAATAATTATTGCACTGTACCAACTGTAAGGGTTTCTGTTTTGTTACAAGTAAGCAATGAAGAGTTAGGCAAAATAATTTGATATAGCTTCTGGTATCTTTTAAGATAAGATATCAAGTGTCCTGTTGTCTTGGAATATTATCTCTCTTCAGTTATTTGTATTCTATTTTAAGTGCAAAATGCCCTTTACACTAAAAAGGCAAATTTATATATATCATCCCAACAATTATGGTAGAAACATGTGCCGGTGGCACATAAAAAGCACCCACTACACTCTCAGAGTGGTTGGCGTTAGGAAGGGCATCCAGCTGTAGAAACTCTGCCAAATCAGATTGGAGCCTGGTGTAGCCATCTGGTTCACCAGTCCTCAGTCAAATCGTCCAACCCATGCTAGCATGGAAAGCGGACGTTAAACGATGATGATGATGATGATGATGAAACTAACAAGTAAGCTCAGATCAGTTCATCATACTTACAAGCACCTTATGTATGGAATAACTGTAAAAGAGTATGGAATGATGAAATTTATCTAAATGTAACATTTAAGTTCAAAAAGTTGTTGAAATGGAGTAGGCCTTGGCATTTTTTGATTAGTTACAACCTGTGGGTGAGAAAACTTAAAGACAAAATTTCAAGAAACTGTAAAAGAAACAGAGTGACAACAAACAAAATAGAGTCAGATGAATTTATAAATTTGACAAAAATTAGATATTAGACACCCAAAGACATGTGGTAAAAAGGACAGCCGTTATCCAGCTTTAGAATGTATTAGTTAACTGAATAATATGTAACTAATTATCATCCTGTAATCTAATATGGCTAAGATTGTATAGTTTGATATTGCAAAATGAAAGTATCTGAAACCTGCCACAGACTATTTCTCTTTTTTGGGGGAGTTCATCTCTGTATCCACTCCAATTATTAAAGACATAAAAAGAATGTTCTCTTTTTGAACAAAAGTAGTTAGTCAACATAAAGAGTCATAGGGTAAGTTTCCTAATTTCTTATAGTTAGTCCATATTACTCCATAAGGAACATAAGGGGCCACTCTTAAAAGTTGTATGAAATATAAGTTTTTATTAAAACCTGTATTCTTCTCTTGCTTCACCCATGGAAAAGTTAGTTATTGATACTGCATTGTTTTCAAAAATATCCATATGTATTTTAAATATGTATAACTTGTGGTTATCCAGAAGTCTTTTAGAGTTAGTTGTTATCTTATATCCATACACCACCAGCTTTTCCAGAAAAATAGCCATGTTAATGTGATGTGACTTGAGAAACTATTCATCATCATCATCATCATCGTTTAACGTCCGCTTTCCATGCTGGCATGGGTTGGACGATTTGACTGAGGACTGGTGAAACCGGATGGCAACACCAGGCTCCAATCTAATTTGGCAGAGTTTCTACAGCTGGATGCCCTTCCTAACGCCAACCACTCCGAGAGTGTAGTGGGTGCTTTTACGTGTCACCTGCACGAGGGCCAGTCAGGCGGTACTGGCAACGGCCACGCTCAAAATGGTGTCTTTTATGTGCCACCCGCACAAGAGCCAGTCCAGCGGCACTGGCAACGATCTCTCTCGAAAATCCTATGAAGGCCAGTCAGGCGGTACTGGCAACGGCCACGCTCAAAATGGTGCATCTTATGTGCCACCCGCACAAGAGCCAGTCCAGGGGCACTGGCAACGATCTCACTTGGCTTGCCGGGTCTTCTCACGCAAAGTGTTTCTCTGTAATTGCAATGTACCTATATTTTTACATTTGAATTTGAATGTTTTTATGCATGCATGTGTGTGTGTGTGTGTTTCTCTCTTGAAAAAGTTGTAATATAAATGTAATTTTTTTTGAATATTTGTAATTATTGGAGATTTTACTGTGGATTTTACTTCGCAGTCAGAATTCTTAGATTAATATCCAAGAAAGTTATGTCTCAAACATCCAAGTGATATGGAGGCAAAACCTGGTAGCAATAAATGGTAATTAGAGCTTTCTTATAATAAAAAAAATTCATGAAGAAAAAGAGACCCAAACATAAAAAAAAAAAATAAATAATAGTTTTCAAATATTAGCATGAGCTCATTTTTTTTCACTTAGTACACAGTAACTGTAACAAGACTGAGTTCTTATCTGTTACATGTGGCATTCTATAGTCTTTGTTTCTGTCTATTACATGTGACAAGTCTCTGAATTCTTATCTGTTCCATGTGACAAGTCTTTGAGTTCTTATCTGTTACATGTGACATTCTATAAGTCTTTGTTTCTGTCTATTACATGTGACTTATCTGTTACTTGTGATTTTTCTATAGTCTATATCTTGTTCCTGTCTATTACATGCAACTTTCTGTAGCCTGTTATTCCTGTTTGTTATATGTGACTTTCTATGAAGCCTATGTAATTCCCATCTGTTACAGTTAACTTTCTTCAGTCCTCTTCCTGTCTGTTACTTTCTATGTAGTCTATGTTCTTGTCTGTTATATGACTTTCTATACTCTGTTATTCTTGTGTGTTGTGTGTAACTTTCTAATTTTATCCTTTCATTGCTGTTTTTTTTTTATCAGCAGAAATGATGAGATTCTCAGCATTTCATTGTACCTTGTAGTTAGTTATTAGGAAGCATATTTTACTCTAATTCTTTGTTCCTTTTGCCAAACATAGCTGGTTGAAAATTCAGCATAATGTGTAAAATATTTGCTGAAGGTAAAAAAAGCTCTGCAAATGTATTTAACATAAGAAAAGGGAAAATGTTGAATAGAAAGCTGTCAACCAGACTATAATTACCATGCCATCTGTGATTTCATGCTGCCCCAGAGGCCCTCCTCTCCCCATTTGTGTCTTGTAGTTTCTAGTTTTCCTTGACTTGAAAATATTTTCTGATTACATCTGACATTATTTTACTTTGCTGTCTCCATCCTACCATACTCTGTCTGCTTCGTTTTATATATGACTGAACTTCAAAGATTTCACTAAGAAATTGGGAAATAATTTCATTGACAGATTTTTTTAAAGAAAAATATGTCCATATTTTGAAAAGGGAGCTGTGTATAAAGTTCCAGTTAACTTACTAAAAATATTTTTATTATTACTTGAAAAATGACAATTTATTCCAGAGTCAATTTTGTCTTTGAATTTATTTCAATATATTTTTTAATTCTTTTCATAGCTTTTGTACAATTCTAAATGAATAAAATAACCTAAGAAATAAGCAGCTACTTCAATGTTACAAAATTTTTAAGTATATTTTGTTCTCGAGAACTTGTATTTTCAATGGTGAATTTCTCATAACAGATCTGTATCTTTGGCATCTGAAATCATTTAAAGATTATTGAAATGCAACAAATAAAATCTACAGATATTGTGGTCACTTGTCTGAAAAATATGTAACTATTGGTCTGCTGTTTTGGTCAAGTGAAAATCATTGTGCACATTTCTAAACAATATTTGTGTGTGTTCGTGTTTGTCAGTGAGAAAAAGAAAGAAACTTTGTCTTTTCTGCTTTCTATAACATGTACATGTTCCATTAAAGTGACTTTGTGTTTTCATGACCTATCATTGTATATTCTATGTAACTTATTGACCATCCTCAATCCATTCTGATGCATAACTGTCATTTGCAATATGAGCTTCCAATCTTAAGAACTAACTCATGTTTTGTAGCTTTGTTTGACTTAAGTAGGTTCAATGTTTATCCCCATGGCTGCATATGGAGACATAAAGCCTAAAGTTCTGTTTATGCCTTTCGTAAAGGTATAAAGCATGAGAAATGAAGAGAAATGTTTCCAACTAAGCATTAACATTATGATAAAATACTTTGCTCAAACTTCAAGGATTATCTGCTGAGCTCACTTTATTTAAAATTAAGTCAAAAGTTTTTAAGCCTAGCAACATTGAGACCAAACCACAAATTTGGTTTCAGTTTTCAAGTTTTTGTTGGTGCAGTTATTTTTATCTTTTTGTTAACTTCATGGATCAAAGAAAGACTAAAATCCTTAGAAAAAATTTCTTTACTTTCTTATTAGCTCTGGCAATATCATTCATTACTATGAAAATTCTGTTTGGCAAGTAATACCATTTTCTCAACATGTAAGAACTACAAAATCAGCACTTCTGTTAACTGGTATCAATGTCATTTTGAGCCAGTTGTTGAGTGTAAAAATGTTAACACCAACAGAAAGATCCAGGCTAAGCAACCAGACAGTTAAGACAGAGAAGAAAACACTTGTAGACTAATAGGTGTAAGTGTTCCCAGTGATAAAAATATATCTGCAAAGGAATTTGAAACACTTAGTAAACAGTGAGACCTAGAAACTGAAATACAAAAGATGTGACATCTTAAAATGAGAACTGTTCTTGTTATTGTAGGTGCCTTAGGTATGATAAAAAGGGGATGTCAGAAACATCTAGACAACATCTCAGGAGAACCATTTCTCAAAGAAATCCAACAGACTGTGCTGAGAAGTACTACCTGCATCCTTAGAAAAACCCCAGTCAATTTAAATGTTTGTGTTATATAGAGGTATTCCACTGTTACCCTTGCCACTTCCCCTCTCCAAGCTTTCAGTTATGCGGTAACATCTCTTAACCTTCATTTGCCTTTAATGCTCTGGATGTGTCTCGGCAAGTGATTGCAGTAAACGTGCTGATTGAAAGTAAATAAAAGGGATGGCAGTAATGTTAATTAAAAGTCAAATACTCTTCATCATCGCTTTATGTCCTGTTTCTATGTTGGGATGGGTTATTGTGGTCTCAGTTAATTCTGTCTCTGCTTGTTTGCCAACCACTTTATAGAGGTTGCATTTTATGTATTAGAGTACCAGCAATAATAGAATGGCCATGTCCTCACTGCTCTGTATTGTCTGTTCAGGACAATGTGATCCAACAGGTAGGGTGGAAAGGGAGAAAAAAAGAGGGAGTGAAGATTAGATTGAGGTGATTGAATAGAAGAGAAGGGTGAAATGGGAGTAACAGTGTTAGATGTGGAGGTGGCAACAAAGGCAAGGTATAATGGTATTGTAATAGCATAGGGTAAGGGAAGGGAGAGACTAAAAATGTTGGCAAGGTAAGGAAGAGAGTAAGTGATGGATAGTTGTAGAATGGTCATTGGTATGAATGTGACCTGGGGAGAAGGCACAGAGCTTCTTTATATAAGAGGATGGGGGTTAATGATAATGTTCTGTATAATTTAAATTTTGTTTCATAACATGGGGGATAATTGAAAAGTGATGGCGTTGTAAAATTAGTAGTTGCAGTACAATGTTATTTCCACATGAAAAGCATTCACTTAAATGCCCCCTAGGTTAAAAAGAAAAAACAAAAACAAAAACAAAACCCCAAGAAAAAAAAAAACCTTGCAATTGTAAACTGCCCTAACTTCATGTTCATATTGCCTTTTTTTTTTTCAAAGCTTTCTGTGTTTATTAAAAAAAGATATAAAAAAAAACCTTCAATTATCACTGTAGCTTACAACTTGTTCTAATTGAGTTTTATTGAATTGTACTGTTCTTGTCATACTGTTTGGACTCGTAAGTAATTCTGTTTTATTGTTTTTTTGTTTGTCTTGTAGGATGTTGTTTTGTTACTTTTTACACAAGGAAATCTGCCCTAGATGCACAAAATGCTCTTCACAATATTAAAACATTACCACAAGTAAGTAAATGAATTTGTTTTCCAAGACATGCCCTAATTTCACTGATGGAGCAGCTGTTTTACACGTCTTTGCAAAGTTATTAACATGCGCGTTATCTTGCAAATCCTTTTAATCTCACAAATTGTGTGATCATTTAGGATGACATTGATGCTGCTATTTGTCAATTTAAAATAACAGGGTTGATATGATCTTTTCCTCAGCAAATCAACTTTATATGTCTGAAGAGCTATGTATTATAGGCATTTTGTACACATACTTGTGTTTCAAAGTAAACCACCATACTTACTCTAATTAGTATAATTAGTATTTTGTTCTTTGTATTGTCTTGAAAAATCTGTTTTTATTGTGAAAGTCCAGTTTTGTAAAACCCATCACATTGTAAAATAGATGTAAAAAAAAAAACATCGTGCATGCGTGTGTGTGTGGTGTATATATATATATATATATATACATATATATATATATATATATATAATTGAAGTAGTGTATTCTGTGATGGTCTTTTTGTGTTCCTTATAATGCCCTTGTTGGTTGGACATTCTCTATTATGTATTGTTATTGTTAATATATCTTGCCATTTTAAAATCCACCTTTTGTGCTTTTATCTTTACTTCACTGTGATCACCATAACCTCCTATTGTCTTCAAGTCAGTAGGCTGTTGAAATGTTTTGAATTAAAGGCTTTTTAGTCCAAATGTAATCAAAAGGTGTGTGTGTATATATTTGTGCATATGCACACATGCATATATCTGAATGCATTACAGAATATGGGGCTAGCCCCCAGAACTTGAATTTCTATAGTTATTACTTGCTCTGGGGAAAGCAAGCACACTTCTTCATTCTCTCTCTCTCTTTCTCTCTCTCTCTCTTTCTCTCTCTCTCTCTTTCTCTCTCTCTCTCTCTCTCTCTCTCTCTCTCTCTCTTACCACTCAACCATTAAATAAAACTAGTCCCTGTATTTCATCTGTTTGTCAACAATCATAGTACATGTAAGTTTGAACCTATTGATGTCTGAACCATGTATATTTTTTTATATTTATTTAAATGTATCACAGATGTGCTTATTTTTCATTTGCTCTCTATTTAACGTCGTCAATTAGTTGAGTATTATTTGCATTATTTGTAGTAACATAGCATATTTTGTTGTATCAGTTGGTTTTCTTGGAAACCCCTCTGATGTTAAAAGTATGTCTTAATTTAAATCTTCAATGCTTAATTAACCAACATGTCAACATAGTAGCAGAACTCCAGTTAGAACCTGGGTTTGCATTCATGATTGTAATGTGCAGCAGAAACATTTTCAGTTGGTTTGCTACTTATTTTCCAGAAGATAAGTATGGTAACATAAATTTGAATCCAGAAACAAGAAGATATAAGTGACAGGTTTTAGCTGATCATTCTTTACATGTGGACAGTTAAAGATGCATAAATCCTACAGTGTCAATTGACTTTCTGTTTATTGCCCTGAATGTTCTTGCTTTATTCATTGTTTAATAATATATCGTATAAATAGTCAATTGTTATATCAACTCAGTAGGAAGATCACCATTTGTCTTGAACAATACAAATGCATTAGTTTGACCTTAAGATTGCATATTGTTTTCTCTTATTTCTGGGTGTTCACTTGTTAATATGCTTCAACAAGACTAACTATTGCGCATAAGAATGTATAGTTCTGTTTCATTTCAAAAATGTGAAGTGATAGTTTTATAAATGAAGATTGGCAATCGTGTAGTATTTGAAGTTATTACATCTTAGACCCCCCATAAAAAACTACATGTAAAACTGGATTAAATACAGTTGGACCCCCCCCCCCCCACCTTACTACAGAGAGTCTGTATTCTGGACAATTGCTTTATTATTTAGATTTTGAAAATATTCTTAGATAGATAGGTTTCGGTCACATTGGCCCAGGCTATAGCTAACTTAATAAGCACCACCTAGGAATTGCAATATTTTCAAGAAAATGTCAACGGTATAGTGTATATGTCCTTGATGAATCAAAGAAAATTTGCGGTCATAGATATATTAATTTGTTACTGAGAACACTATTCTCACATTGAACACTATTCTCACATTGAACACTATTCTCACATCTGTTAATAAACAGAGTAACTGGTTGCCATTGGAATGTATTCAACAGTCTTTTTTCTTTACGGTAACCAAGTAAATTAGATAAGGAGCAACAAAATTGTTCAAGTGTTCCATTAAACATCAGTTAAATATGTTATATTCATGCTTAGCTATAAACCTATAATTTCATCTGCCTTGTACAAACCAATATAATTTCAGTTCTAACTTTGTGCCATTTATGACCACTATCATGACTACCTGAACTATGGAATATTAATATTCTGAATTAGCTGAAGATATTCTTTTTTGTTGTCATTTGTTTTTTTTTTGTTTTTTTAACTAAAAATAATCACCAAATTGTGTTTTGGTTAAAATAGTGATTGCAGTTTAAACTGATGAATCCAAGAATTATTTTGTTGCTGCAGTATTTGTTTATTCCTGTGGCACTGATTTTCTTAGAAAACCAGTGCCACAGAGATAAGAGAACTGAATTATGGTCCAAGATAACCAAAAGCATGGCATTTCTTTTTCAGTAACTGAATTCTCTAATGCCCCATATCAGCTAAATAGAAATGTTCAAAACTTGTTTAAAATTAACAGAACATATAAAAAGTATTTTATCTGTCATTCAGTACATGGCATTTCATTGTCTCAGGAATTTTCTTGACAATTTCCCTTTCTCTCGTTCTCAAATAATGTCAATTCTTTGTGTGAAAAAGCCTTGTCTGTGAGGCATGTTTGTTGCCTTAGGAATTGTTGTGGTTCTAATACATAAATTATTAAAAATATACAGAGTAGTATTGCTTCTGTTTAGGAATTTATTAATTTGGTTAATTAAATGTAGTGTGGATCAGTCATTGTAAACACATCCAATCATTGATCAGATAATTTTAATAACCATATTAATGTACATTTCAAATAAGGCTGTCAGCACTGGATGATAGATCATTCTGTGAATATCTTGGAATGATTATTGATTATTATTGATCCTATAGACAAACAAGAAATACTCGTTCAGTTTCAAGGAATTGGTGCATGCATGCATGCACACACATGCACACATTGAACTGGATTGCTGTACTAAAGATAGAAATTTTGTATAGTTGATTTGAATGCAAAATAAATGTTCACAGCTTAAATTATTCAAATATTTATATTTGAAATAGAAATTACTATTCATACAACATAGCTTAATTGGTACCACAATCACTATGTAGTTGAACATATTGAGATGACTTGTAAAATTTTCTTTCTCTCATAAATGTATATATTTAAAAGGTTTATGCTTTAACATTTATTCTCAAGTAGGCTTTGAAATACATTTCTTTGATAAAAGTATTTATTTCTTTGCTCCATTTTTACTTATATTACTTGCATTGAAATTAAGTAAATTACCAATGGAAAATGTTTTTCGAAGAGATCAAAAATATATGATTTATGGTGTATTGAAGTTGGCTGATTCTTTCAGTTATTAAAGAAAGAGTAGGCGACAGCCTCAGATATTTCAAAGTATAAATTCCTCATTGTTGTTAGTGTCTTTATACATATCCTTATCTGACTGGTTATATATATCATCATCATTTAACAACTTTATATATTATCATCACCATCATTTAATATATGTTTTCCATGCTTGCATGGGTTGGATGGTTTGACAGGGGCTGCACCAGGTCTGTTGGCTGTTTTGGCATCATTTCTGTGGTTGGATGCCCTTTCTAATGCCAGCCTCTTTACAGAGTGCTTTTCATGTGGTACCAGCACCATTGCTTTTTATGTAGCGCTTGTGCTTTTTGCCTGACACCAGCACCGACAGGGTCACAGAGTAACTTGCAAAATCCCTCACCTGGGAGGAGGGAGTAGAAGTGAGGTGGGTGTGTGGCTTTGTGCCAGTTGATGAGAGATTAGGGGGATTGGGGCACGTGTCCTGCTGTAGAGTAAATGCATTAATACTCCAGTTAAAAAAGAGAGTACGTTAGTGAGTAAGATAAAGAGAGCAATAGTGAGAGAGATGGTGGTGAAGATGTGTCAGGACATGCCCTTGAGGGACACTGGGGATTGGTTGGGCGGGCAGGGTAGAGATGGTTGAGTAAAATAGAAGCAAGGCTCGGTGGGGTAGGGTTATGGTAGGTATTTGAGGGCTCTGAAGGTGATAGCAGATAAGTAAGTTGTTAACGATGGAGTACAATACAGGGGAGAGAAGACATAAAAAGGAGGTGATTAGTAGAGACTGGGTGGGGAAAGATAATGGAAGTGGTTCAGGTGGGGAAGGAGGTAACTGAGAAAGCAGGGAGATGTTGTGTGTGTGTGTGTGTGTGTGTGTGTGTGTGTGTGCCTATTTTGCTTTCAGGTAAATGAGAGGTGATGGGTGTTAGGGGATGAAAGGTAGTGGGAGAAATGGTTGACAGGGTGGGGGGGAAAGAGAGAATGCAGGTGAGCATGGGGCAGATCCCCTCACAGAACAGCATTAACCAAGGTGGTTTAGGATATTAATTCTGCTGTGGTAGATGGTTAATCTTGAATACAGCATGGCACCTAATCTCTTGGTCTTTTGACATTTCCTATGTTGTATGGCTCAGTGTCTTGAGACTGACCTTCAATATTTCGTCCCATGCACTGGGTACATTATATGGGATTCCTGCCTACAGCTTTCCTACATATCAGATATATATATATATATATATATATATATATATTAGATGAATAGTCACTTAACACTTGCTTTCATGCTGGCATGTTTGGAGTGGTTGCCATAGTCCATTCCTTTTCAGTTATTCTCCTAGAAGCATCAAAGAACTGCCTCTTGCTTCTATGCTTCCTTTTTGGTTTATTTCATATGGCCTCATTTCTGATTAATCTCATATAGACTCAGTTCCATGGGCACATAGGACATGTCCATCTCATCAGGTGATAGGTACTTGCACACACGTGTGTGTGTGTGTGTGTGTGTGTGTGTGTGTGTGTGTGTGTGTTACAAAATGAGCACTTACACAGTTCTTCTGCAACTCTAGGTTAATATTCTTCCAAACAAAATAGAAATGTTAGTGAAGAGGTCATAGCTGTGCAACAAAAATTTTGGCAGCCTGATAAATAGATAGACTTAACCACTTGTTAAATAGCAAAAATTGTTCTTTCATGATGTAATTTCTTCAGTTAGAAAATACTATATCAGATCAAGTCACTTACTTGACTAGTACAACTCTGGAATGCATGGCTGTGTTAAAAAGTTAGTTTTGCAATCTTCTGTGGCAGTTTTCTTCCTACTGCATGGTGCTTTAGGCAGTTGTCATCCAATATAGATTTGGGCTAACCAGTGCCATGTGAGCAAAATTATTTGATGAAAACTAGGAAGCTTGCTATGTACACATGCAGTATTTGTGTTTGTGTGTATTGCACTGGTACGACTGTGGTCCACTTTGCAACCTAATGGTGTTTGGTACTGACTCACTTGTGGCCATACATCTATACAGAATGCAATTTTTGGTGCCAGTGGTATGTTTTAGCTAAACTGGAGTAGGCTACTGATTTTTTTGTGTGTGTGTGTGTGTATGTTATATAGGTAAGTAGCACTGAACATATGTAGTTGGAATTGTAGATATTTGATAATGGTTGAGTTTGCTTTCCATTTTAGTAACTATGGTGGATGAGCAACTATGCTTTTGAATGGTTAGGGTTAAAGAAAATTTAAAGTTGGCATCTAAGCAAGACTATTTGGGGTTCTTCTGTTCAAGTTATTTGATTAGTTTGATAAAACATCAACACCAAATGATTTTTTTTTTATATAAGGTGGTGAGATGTCTTGTTGCACCAAGTAGTTGGAAACCTGTAGGATTTGAGAATTTAATGTCAGAGAGTGATGATGAATTTAAGGAACGAGGAGAAATGATCAGCCGACTGGTATCAGGTTACATATTTGAATATCATGCCTAGCAGTTTGTGGTGTAATAGTAGCTGGGGTGCTGGTTGGCTATGGTGACATGCAGAAGGAAAATAATTTGTCAGTAATCAATTATTGTTTATCTTGCATACTTACTATGCATGGACCAGCTGGAGCTAAAGTGGTTTTCTGGGGTACCAATGGCTAGTAATTTGAAGTTTATTAATACTGTATCTTTCATGACACTAATAGGATAGATCACTTGTCTTGGTGATCAGTATTGTAAGTTGCATTATATGCTGAGTTTCTAATCACTAACTCTAGGTGAGTTGGTAGAAGCTCAGTCAGGGATCTCCATGTGATGTTGGGATGTTCCTTCCTTGTTCTTGGAGTTTCTAGTTATAGGGAGAAATGCACATGTGTAAATCCTCCTTTGAAATCATTAGTTGTTATGATTGTGCAACATTATGATACCATCAGATTTTAACTTCCTGAGAAGGGTTATAATGGGTTATGGCCTTGTTGAAGATCTGTGCCCACTAACAAATTGGAGAGATTCTTCTGCTAATTCCTGTGGCTAGGGTTTGTTTGGAGTCCCTATGGATGTAAACAATTTTCTTATTCAGTAGGGAAAATATTTGCCTCTCTTCAGCTATATTGAGACATACAGGCAGTAGATCTTTTAAGTTGATGGTAACAGTCATACCCAACCTGAATTCCTTGTATCTGCCTGTCTTGCCTGTCCATCCATGTGTGTGTGTGCACATGCGTGCACACACACGGCCAGGCTTGGTTACTGCTTTGAAAGGTTTGTTTACTCAAAGCTTGGATCTTAATATTTCAGTCACTTTTCGATGAACTGCAAAATTACAATGACGTAAATTAACCAGCTCTGGCTGTCAAGATCTGAGAGATAAATACAATGATACTCCCACCCCCACCCATGTATGGTGAGTTTCCACACAGTTACCATCTGCTAAATTCAGTCACAAGGTATTGGTCAATCTGCTGCTTTAAAAGATGCTTGCTGAAAGTGTCCTGCAGTGGTATTGAACCTAAAATCACATGGTTGTAAAGCAAACTTCTTAATCATATATGCTGCCCATGTATAGTTAATAGCAATTTATGTTACAAGAGACTAGGAGAAAAGTAATCTTTTTCAAATGATAGCTTAAAAACTGAAATTTATATATTGATGATGAAATACTGTGATACAACTCATTAATGTTAAAGGTAATTCTATATGAATATATTTTTAAATACCAAACATCTAATCTTCAGCACTCGGTATTAGTTTGGTTGTTTTGCTTATTGAAGAATTAAATTTGATTTTCTTCCAAGTTAACATTCCTTCTCATAGCGGAACTTGACTGTAATCCTTTTGGAAGAGATTACGGCTTTGAAAATTTATGAAGTTATCTTGTAATCTGAATTTCTGGATACTCACCTAAGTTTCTCTAGTTTTAGCTTAGCTTCTAGTTTCAGGCAACAAATTGTAAGTAATATAAATATCAACAGGAGTTCATATTTATATTACTACTTCCTTCCACTAACACCTTTCAGCGTGTTTATTTCTGTATGTCAGATGCTATTCTTCAAACATTTACCCTTGATGAATCACGCACTTGTAATCTTGGTTATCTCCCCTAGCTCTGACTTTTCTGCTGTTTTTTTTCCTCTTTTTTTTTTTCAATCTAGCTTTTTTTTTTCTGCTTCCAGTTTTTTCTCCCATTTGTAGCTGTTTGTCTATACTAATGTTCAGAACACTGGTGAAGGCATATATTGAATCTTATACGATTCAATTTCAATTCAGGAGCAAATTACTCAATGCCAATTTTATCAGCCTTATTTACAGCCCCCCCCCCCACCTCTTTCTCATTTTATGTATAAAGAATTATCACCTTCAAGTCATTGCACTCTTCTAGCATTATTTCTGATACTGCTACTCCTCCTCTCCATAGTGTGTATGAGAGAGAGAGAGAGAGAGAGTCTTCAGGTTTCTCTTTGTCAATATTTGCATTCTGTAAAGGACATATTTACATACTGTCCTTTTGTATGTATGTTACAACCCTGACTTTTTTTTTTCACCAAGATTTTTATCTGCAAGACTATTGTTACTAAATACTGAACCTGCCCCACCAAGCCTGAACGAAACGACTCCTACTGTCACGGAAATAAACTGAAATATGGGACACTTAACCTGTTAGAAATAACCGGTAAATCACATCTCACTGCCTTGTAACTGGCACTCTGTCAGTCAGTTACAATGGTGTGTTAGTTGATCAGATCAACGGAACAGCCTGCTCATGAAATTAATGTGCAACTGGCTGAGCACTCAACAGACATGCATGCATACCTTTGTCATAGTTCTCAAGGAGATTCAGCACAACACAGCCTTATAAATGGACGCATTAGACAACATAGTTGTGAAAAGCAAGGTGGTTGTGAATTAACTGCCTCTGCTTGATAAGAGTTGATCGAAAACCTATCCTTCCAGAGTGATCTTCCATTTAAATTCCACTGCAAGACTCTCAGATGGATTTCTTGTGCTAGAAAAGTATTGGAGAAGGGGAATTTATTTCCGCTGTATAATGAAGTACTGACTTTTTAACATATACCTTTCTAAATTTACATTAGTCCAAATTCATGTAATTTATTTTGTTCTAAAGTTCCTCTCCATTATTATAATGTATATTTATTATATATTAACAACAAACTTTAGAATGGCTTATTTTTCTGAACTGAATTTTTTTAGTTTATCTCTTCATGCAATTTTTTTCTAATATTTATGGAAAGAATTATAGTTGTTTTATTCTTGTGTAAATTTTTATTCCATTCTAATATTCTAATAACTATATCACCTAGTTATAAATTAATATTCAGGACATTTTGGCATTAACATTCCAAACAGGTTTTTACATCTCACTTGCCAGCATAGTTATTTCAAATAGTATAAGCATTTTCAAGTTTTCTTTTACTATTTGGTACATGATTCACTTACTTTTCAAATACTTCTGGTACTAGATGTTATATGGGGCTTCAGATTTTTTTAAACATCTGATTAAAGTAAAAGTGGATGCTTCTTGAGATGCTTTTTTTTTTTGAAATATATTGCTTTTATGATTTCCACTGTCAAAATAATAGAAAAACGAGAGATTTAGTTAAATAACTTTCAACTGAATAATAGACTGCTTAGTGAAATCTATTACTGTCTTCAATTTAATAATGACTTTTTAGGTCAAGACTTGTATTTGGGCAAGATGGTATTGAATTTGTTTAGAACTACTTCATTTCTTCCTATCATTTAGTTAGAGAGTATGTGAAGGAAGAGTATAAGAGCCATCTGTCATCTAGACTCCTTTTTGCCAAATAAAAACTGTGCTTAATTTTCAGCTCCTGGCAGCTGATGAGATCTAATAAAGTTGAAACTTATCTGTAGCTGTCAATGTAACAAAGATTTTCTCTTAAGCATGAAAATCAATACTTTTCTATAACATCAATTCTTAATTTTCTTAAAATTATCTTCACTTTTCATTGAGAATCACTAATGGTTACTGTTAGGTTTTTGTTTTTTCCATGGCTAATAATAAATTTCAATTCATTGTGAATTATTTGCATGTGTCAGACAGTACATCATAACCTGATTTTCAGTTATTAGATCAGTTTACTGGCTAATAGCCAGAATATACAAGAGATGGAACTAGTTGGTCTTTACTAATTTTGAGTTGCTGATTACAAAAATCATCCTCATATTTTGATTTAGTTTCCTTTTGATTTTCTCACTTAGGGTACATTTAAATGATTTTTCAATAAAACAAAACAGTTTGTTGTACAGGGAGCTGAATATTATTTTCTGTAGACATGTGACTGCTGAAGTTTTGGAGATAAGGGTTATGTTTCACTTGAATTTATTTAAAATTTACTGAAAGAGTAGAATGTAATAAGTGCATTGATTACATATGACACAAGCAATTAGTTTCATTATTTTTACTAAGAAAGAACATGAAACAATGCATGACCTTTAAATTTTAATAAAGGTATTATCAGACATTTTGTGGTTGCTTGTGTTTGGTAAATGTTATAAGTATTCCTGCCTATGTTGATAGTGAGTGTCCAGTTGTCCTGATAACATCCTTCCATGGTAGAATGTTATCCTTCATGGTGAAACCTTTCACTCATCACTGCTTCATAATTTTCAGTGACAAATATCAACATAGGAATCAAGAAAAATGTAACATCATTGGCATATTGCACCCTAATTCTTGGTTGGCTCCAAACTTGGAGAAAATTAAGCATTTTGAAGGTCTCTCATGTTAACTTTTTACCTACCAATATGCAATGTCAAATGTATTATCTCTAAGAAGTTTGTAAATATCAGTCAACAAATTTTGCTTTGCTAATTGCTAGCATTCACAGCTTCAGCCAAGTTGTTCATTTGATCATGTTTAACATGTAATAGTGAAAAGCTGATTTTTTTTTTTCAGGCTGCACAAGACAATTTAACGTTATACCATGCTCAAAAGACATTCTTGTAGTCATTTCTTAGTGGTATAATATGAAGCTTTAGTGTATCTATCCTATCCATTTTAAAAGCAACAACATTTTGTATACTTGAGTTACAGTCCAAAACAGAAACCACAACATACAAATTTGCTAGCGAAGGCTGTCAATTTATAGATAGAAAAAGTTGCTTAATGTTGTCACATTTCTTTCATATAGGTTGAATATTGTATGGTAATCATTGGCAACACATTAACCAGTCTTACTTTAAGTTTGAGAGTCAATGAAAATCCTTCTTTCAGATTTGGGGGTTTTCTTGAGACTATCAGTATCATTTGCATACAAGAAAGTCACTGTTTTTGTTTATATGTGAGTGTAAAGGTGAAGCAATTCTTGTGAGGGTACAGGATGAAGTATTGATTTGATTAGTAACTGCAAGGTCTTTTAAATAGATAAATGATGATGTGTTCTAACACAGTCACAATGTGGACTAGCCACTTGATTCAAAGGAAGTGTGTTGCTGTAACTTTTATTAAAGACTATTGCATCATGTGCTTATGGATGATGTAATAATTGTTGTTTTTGCAATATAGACATTTTGAAACACCTGAAGAATTGCCCCACTCATTGCCGAGGCTATTAATCTATTCGAAGAATTGTCGCCTCAACCTATGATGGCTATAATTTATATGATTAGGATAACAAATCTTTTCACAATGAAGCTATAGTATTATTTATCTTTATTGGGAAAATTTAAAGAAAATTATACTAGCTATCATCTTCCAAAATTACCTGTAGCTACAGTAATTATATAGACAATATTGTGCAATATTATCTATAATTTGTGTTATAGTCACTGTATTGTTATTTTATCCTTAGTCTGATTGAATAGACCTATGTTCAAAGATGCTTGATAATGGTAGAGGTGGTGATGTGTCAGGATTCTGACTCCACTCTTACCCTGCCTGAAAAATTATTGCCTTAGGTGTTGCCACCCTTGTATCCAATCTGAAGAATCAGCACCCTGGTGTGGTTTTTCTCGATTCTTCAAATATCTTTTTTTTTTTTTTTTTTGCTCCCATTGGGTTGGTGCTTAGTGCTTCCTCTTGTGCTGTAATCTTTTTTTGAAAAATTGAGAAGAAACCTATTTCTGTAATACAAGTGTCAGTTTTGTAACCAGCAGCCCCAAATTAAAGATAGGCTGATTTTCATCTCCAGTTCAAGAAAAGTTGAATTTTGTTGACCACTGTTATCAATCTGAATCCACTGTTGATCTTTGCTATGTAATATATCATAATGGTTATTACTAAGATAAGTTCCAGCTTAACAGGTTTGATTCAATAATTTCTGAAAACATTAAAAGTAATCATTTTATGAATTCTTAGACAAATGGATATAAAAATCTTATCCCTACCTCTTTACAATATGTTTGTAATTCAATATGTCTAGTTAAGACCATTAAAATGTTAAATAAAACTGTGTAATTTCATTAAATGGAATCACTGATATAATCACTAATGTCATTATGCAAGGAGACATTGAATTTATAGATCTAACATCTAATGCATTAAGTTAAATTGTTTTTGTGATATCAAGTACTGCAGCTTGTAAAACACATTTGTAATTATATTGTATAATAGGTAGTAACTTCAAAGTTTTCTATTCCTGCTTAGTTTCTATGTTCTGCGTTGTCTTTTGAAATTTTTTTTGTTCACTTTTCTAAATTCTGTTACATGACAACTGTATCTTTGTACTTAAATGGCAGGTGAAACTAATATCATGGTACTCTAGAAGTGTTGGTTCTATATTTCTTTGAATTTTATATTTATGAATTGGTTATTGATATAGCAAAAGTTACAAACTTGCATTGGTTAATGACATTGTCATTGCATTTCCCCTTAAGGAACTCACATTATTCAACTTCTTTCATTCAGCTAGGTAGTATTTATCAAGTTAGCAAAACAAACATACTTGATGTATAGTGGAATGGACATAAAACAAAATATTTAAAACACTTTGGTTAAGAACTGTCTCCCTTGTAAACTCTGAAATTCAGTTACATTTAGAGGTAACTGTTTTCTCTGTAAAAAAAAAAAAAAAAAAAATCATTAAAGCTTTGTTCCATGTGAACCATTGTTATGTCTCCAGCCTCATTTCTGAAAGAATGAGGAGGTGGGGGGGGGGGGGGGGGGTACTCCCATGCCATTTCAAACTTTCATGTTTTCAATAACCAGTAAAGATCACTTTCTGTCATAATCATTATATTATTTCTTGATTTATTTTCAATTTTCTTCTTCCTTTCCAGATGCATCATCCCATACAAATGAAACCCGCTGATAGTGAAAAAAGAAATGGTAAGTGTAATCAATGTTTTATTAGGATTGTTTTTTCCCCTTCTCTCTGTAGTAATTACATTTTGTTTGGTGAAGACTTGAAATTTCTGTAGATATCTAGTTACCTACCTAATAACGTTTATATTTCAACGTCGGTTTTGTTTAAAAACATGAAACAGCAGCTTCTATTTTAATCTAAACTAACCTGTATATACCTACATCTTCTGTCATCACATAGAAGATAGTTTCTCTTTTTTGTTGTGACACTCAGCCAATTTGTTTACATTGGCAAATACGCTTGTTTCCATTGAATTCATGTTGTATTATTCTAGCCAGAATATAGATGGGGGCTTATATCTGAACACAAAACAAACTACAAATAAATATGTTTTTATTATATATTTTGATAATCATACAAATATTTTCACATTTGCTATTTTTATTCTAGATAATGTATGAATGACTGAATTCTTTAATGTATAACATTCTGATGTAGGGATATATCATTTTATTGACTTTTAATAAATTTACCTTGCAACATATTTGTCTATTACAAGTAAATGTAGTCTGGCCACTTTGTAGATTTGTTTTTCTGTAGATTAGCCAAGTGTCTGTCAGATTGTATTTCCAGTTATCTTACATAATCTTGGACTGTCTTCTTTGTTGCTACTTGAAAGTAATGAGCTATGATATCTGGTTTTTATATTGGAATCAATGCTGCTTTTTCTCATCTTGTGCCAATCATCTGAAACCATATATTTCAAACATAGACATTTGTAAAGGATGTCAATAATTAACTTTGATACCAAGCAATTTGCAATTCTACTATTCAATCTGGAATGAATTGAAACTTGCACTTCCCTCCACTCCTTTTGTAATATTCATGTTCCTGGGAAACTTTTGATTGAAAGCAATCTGGATTAGATTCACTGAGATTTTCGATTAGAGATCTAATTACTGAAGTACTCACACACATGCACATGCACACACACACACACACACACACACACACACACACACACACACACACACACACACACACACACACTTAATGTTTATCCATGTTCTTAATAGAAATACTATTTCTTGTTCTTGACCAATGATATCAGTGGGATAGAAATTACTTTGTCTATGGCAACAATCAACTTTTCCATTAAAAGACTTTGTAAGACAACCTATGAGGTATAGTATTGGGCTTGTAGGTCCTACTGAATTAATCTATTTAAATCTTTATTGAATCATTTGTTTATTTCACAATTGTCCTCTTTGCTACTGCTAAAATCTTGATTTTGAGATTGATTAAAAAAAAAAAAAAAAAAATGAAGCTCATATTTGCGTTTGTGAAGTTTTTGCCAAATAAGGATATAAACAGTTGTAATTGGTTGCTAGGAGATTAAAGCACATGGACACATTCTCACTCATAATTAGCATATGGCCTATTTTGTCAAGCAATAGCAGTTGCTCAGTTAGCTACAATGCTTAAGGCTATACATATATTGATTTGACATGATGACAGAGGCAGTGGTTATTCTAATTTTGGCTTTTTCACCAGGTTTTTGCAAAGCAAATGTAAAACTTTGTGTTCATTCTTGCAGGGGTGACGAATGCAGTCAATGCAGTTTAGGAATCTCCCGAGGAAGACTATTATTATTTTTAACATAGGTATAAGACTTGAAATTTGGTGGGGAGAGTTAAGTCAATTAAATCGATCCCAGAGCTTGACTGGTACTTTAGAGTTGACTATGGTATGATTTGATCTCAGAACATAAAAAACCGAGACAAATACCGCAAAGCATTTCATTTAATGCTCCGACATTGCTAAAGTAGTGCTCCAGTATGGCCACAGTCAAATGACTGAAACAAATAAAAGAATGCACCCTGAAGATAATAAAATTAATACCCGTTTTTCCAACCTTGTTTGTGCAACTGCTTTTAAACTTAGACAAGACTTTGTGAGTGTCTGGATATCCTTCTTGGTGTCTTGCTTCACAACCACATAGGTTTCAAATTCAGTTTCATTGTGCAGCGCATTGAGCAGATGCCTTCAACTGTATCCCAAGCTGAGCAATCATATCCTGTGAAAACCTATCTGGCCATTGTATTGTAGCCTGGTGTTGCCATCCGGTTTCACCAGTCCTCAGTCAAATCGTCCAACCCATGCTAGCATGGAAAGCGGACGTTAAACGATGATGATGTTCACTGGGTTGGAAAAATTTTTTTTTTTTTGAAACAAGTGAGGATGTTTGACCATAAAAAAATCGGTGTCACTGAATTGCATCTGACCTATGCAATCATGGAAAAGTGGACATTTAATGATGATGTATTCCATGTGCAGTAGAAGATAAACATAACTGCTTGTCGATTGGTGTTAATGCAATAAACACACACACACACACACACACACACACACACACACACACACACACACACACACACACACACACACACACACACACAGAGTGGGTTTCTGTCTTCTGCCAAATTTAATTTGTAAAGCATTGATTAACCTGAGGATATAGTACAGGACACTTATCCAATGTGCCATGCATTGGTCACAGATTCTCAGATTGTGAAGTGAGATTCTTAACCACACAATGCTACCATCTGTTAATAGTTAAGATTCAGCTTTGGTAGTAGGCCACAAATGTTAGGGTAGACAGGGATGTTGTTGACACTATTTCATTGTTATTTTATTGACTCCACATTGAAAGACAAGCAATAGGAGGAGGAATCAGACAGTATGTCACTGGTAATGCTGCTACTATTTAAATGCTTTCAGTTATAATAGAACAGTGATCTGAAGTACAATTAACAGTTTACATACAAGCTTATATCACAGTAAAAGAGTACTTATGACTTGCTTGAATATTAATTATCAAATTTGGATGGCAGTGTAATGTGTGTTTGTGTGTGTATACATTTTTTAATCCTTTAGTATTCAGATTACTCCTTCAAATGTAATGCTTTATTTTATAGAATGACATAAAGTAGTTGTGAGAGGCTTGATCTGCTAGTTTGAACTTGAGACAAATAGATTATTTGGGCAGGATGGCTGATTTAAATGCTAAAGGGTTAAAGTCTTATCACAAAAGTGTTTTCCTTTTTTTTTTTTGTCAGTAATTGTTGCTTAGCTTGTGTGCAAAACATAAGATTTGGTTGTGGAAAGGCGTCTCTTTAAGCCATTAATTATATAAGTGAAATGGCTTTAAAAATACCAGTAATGAAGTAATAAGAGTTGAGCATCAACAGCTATTTTGTGTACTTTGGCAATCCCTGTACTATCAATAACATTGCTAGTTACTCTTCATTGTGAAGTCTGTAATGATTGCATGAAAATGTATGTGGTTGAAATTATGGCAATGTTTTTGTCTATTTTAATGAGTTATGAACATTTTGTTATTTCAAGTTCATTCCATACTTGCGTGTCTATACACGTGTACATGTATATCATTGTGCCAATTTACAGATGACATTTTATTACTCTTCTATTTCAAATGACTTTACATATCATAAATCACCACAGTCTCTGCTATTTTTTTCCTGATTTGTAATTAGCTCATTATTTTAGGAACTTTCTATATTCAGAGATTGTATACACTGAAGGTTTTTCTTTCATATACTTGAGTGTTTTAATTGAAATATGGGGATGCTATTTTTTGTTTCTGTGGAAAATAGTATCAAACTTTTACTGTTGATCAGAAGAATCTTATTTTTTTCTCTTATATTACAATATCTTATATAGTGAAATATAGTACTGTTGTGAAATAATCAGTTCTTTTGGAAATCTAAAGATATTTGGTAGTATGATTAAAGTGACAAATCTTGGTATATATTTTTTTCATATTCAACTCAAGTGTATGGAATCTTTTCACTGTCCTGTATTCAGTGGAAGCTTTACATTGTCTCTTAGCATGGAATGTCAAACATTTATGACTCATGTCTGTCTGCAAAATATAAACACTTGATTTTGTAGTTTCTAGGAAAGGCCTTTTTCCCCCCTTCTCTATATCTGTGTTCCTCTATCTTCCTCTTCAAACAGCAACCTGTGTGATAAGAGAGTTGTTAGTGAAGCTAAATATAGGCTAAATTGCACCATTCTATATACTCATCTTCCAGTATTTATTGTTCTTTTGAGCTGAAAAATTAATGTGAAATTTAAAAAAATGTTCAGCTGATTAAATATGAAATGTATTTTTAATTTGCTGTTTTATAAATATTATATTTTTAGATGAATCATTAGAAAAGAATGTTCTATGTATTCATTTTTTTAGCAGTGTTCATGTCTCTGTTTGTGTCTCTATAGGCAGTACTCTCCAGTTGTGATTTAGTCACAGTTTAGTAATTATTAATGGCTGATTGACTGAGGTTTCGGACAGCTCATATGAAAGTCATACTTTCTTGAATCAGATCTGAAAATAAGCAAAGCATTGCTGCTTCTCTACCTGTCTAAATCACTAGATTTAACAGCCCATGCTAATTCAACAGTGAAGTGTAAACTACAAAAAATTGAAGTGAATGAAAATTTTAAATTATAAAAATTAAAAAAAAAAAATATATATTTTTGATTGATATTTTGATGGGTTGCCATATGGGTAAAAATGAGGACTATCTATAGGTAGTAGCTTGGAACAAAGTTTGGAATAAGTCTCATATGAGTTAGTTATATGTCCTTGTTCAAAATGATTAGGAAAACTTAAGGAAATTTTAATTAATTTGATGTTGAAATAAAATATAATTTTTTATAATTATAGCTATATCTATATCAGCTGTTAAAAAATTGCTGTAACACTTCAGTTTTGATCACTTCAATCATTTCTATACGATGTAGTATATCTTCATTTAGTAACATCTGTTAAGCTGTGCAATGAGGATTGCACTAAAGTGAGATAGTGCAGTGGTTACAATATTTTCACTACAGTTCTGGAGTTCAAATCTACTACTGGCAGCTCTTTTCATAGAGACTTACTTGGTTGGCATTTATAGGAGGTTGTATAGTCTCAAACTAATCTACCTAGCCATTAGATATATAGCATATATATGCAGCCCCAGACAAGGTTTACTTTGCTGTCAGTCTTTGTATTATCTCAGGCCATAGTCTAGCTGTTTAGAATAGCTACTATTTCAACCTCATACATTTCTGTTTTCGTAAATTTACCATTGGATGTGGACTTTTGATTCTAATCATGAACAGTTGTAGTGAATGGTCTATCCACACTAAATAGGTGGATATAGTCAGTTTTGAGACACTTTCCCCATTACATTGAATGGCTTTTGGTATCTGTTTTCACCTTTCAGTTTCAATAAAGTAGTGTTAAGACTGATCAAACAGGTATGTGATTGACAAAAGTTAATGTTTGTTCTTGGATGTTCAGCATTAGTTTATAGTGGAAGAAATTCTGGATTTTGGCATTCCTTTTGGTTTGAGAATTATCTTGTAACCACAGAACATGTATATATTAGCAGATAATAATATTAGTTGTTAGTTTAGGTATATGCATCACGATCTATTTAAATTAGAGACTAGATTCATGTTATTAACAGCATTGGAAAACAACAGCTTGCCAAAATTTAAAATTTCTTCTCATTACTGTTAACTGAAATCCATACATGTTCTTCTTTATGTACTGCCAGACTTGTACAAACTGCTGTGTGGAAGTAGCAGTGTAAATCGCAGAGTTTTATTTGATTTTTTTAATTAATTTTTTTTTTTTTCAACTATTCCACACAAAGTTGTACATGATGTTTAATTCCAATGCTAAAGCTAGCTATACATTGTTGTAAAAGAGTGACTGAAAATTTATGTAAAATGACAACTGCTGATTACTTTATATTAATCAGTAAAAGATAATGTTCAAGATAGTCAAAATTGTGTCAGTGGTCACTTTGCTTTACATTCAGTTGGCTGACAGTTTCCTTACAGAAATATAAATCAAAAAATATATATGTTGAGAAATTAAATTACTTAAAGTAAAAGGTTGAAAATGTTAACCTGATGAAATTATCTGTGTTCGTTTAGATCATTATGGTAATCTTATGTAGTAGACACCTTGTCACTAATACTTCTTGGACATTATTTTTCCTCTCATCATTCAAAATTCTTCTGGTTGTTTCAGTCACTTTGATGTCCTGTTCTTTGCCATAGTGTCAAAGTTGTTTTGTCTATATAATGGTTACTTTTTTTTTTAGGTATCAACGGAGTACCCAGATTTGGGGCTAAAGGTATCGTATTGATTTTTTTGGTAGTCTTTTTAAACAGCAAGATTTTGGGATATTGTTGATATAGATGTTGCTCAATGTCGTTGTGTAGCTAGTTTTGATGAAAGAAAAAAAACTTCCTTGCTTTTTTGATAAGTGCTTGTATTCCTTTCTTGATGGTCTTATACAATCCTTTTGTGATCTTATGCAGCTTAAGAACATGTGTTCTATTTATTATATTGATTTAATTTTAAAAGCAGGAATTAATAGTTTACTTGCTCTACAAATATCCTGACATTAAACGTTTCCTATTCAGTGTTGTCATCTGCTGGCTCGTTCGTTTTAGATGAGAAACCCTTTTCAAACTTACTACAAAGGATTTTGTCGTGTTTCATTATCTGTCTTGGCTGCTCTTCTTAGCTAGTCCTTCATACAAACTATATCAATGATATATCGTAATGCCTTAGTAAGGTTTCATTTTCTCTTTTTTTTTTTTGGTTCTTGTTTCCACACATTTAATTAGTCATACGAAAGTTTTATAAACCATTGACTAGGTTATTACATAATAAAAATTTCTGATGCTCACTTTGTAATTTGGTGGGGTAAGATATATCATTTAAGATGAAGCCATGTTACATTAGCCCTCACATTTAATGCCTGACAGTACTCTTTACTTGGATACCTAAGTAATGATGGTTTCTGAATTTTTTTCTTGGACAGTTCTGCAGAATTATATATTTTGTACATAAGGTTATCATATCAGAGTTTAGGTTTAAACCCACCTTTTAAATATGGTATTTATATGGTCTTTTAGATGGATCTTAATTTGTGTTTTTGTAGCAGCCTGTTCTCAGTCAGTTATGAAGTGTGTATGTTTATCCAACCCATACTAGCATGAAAAACCAGACACGAAAATGTTGTACAAGTGTGCATGTATCTTTACTTTATGGGACACCACTGTATACTTCTGAAGTTTACAATTCTACTCATCATAATTATGTTACACATCCAAGTACCTCACAATGTGGTAAAAAAATAATTCTATTTCAGAATTCAACTTGTTGAATCATAATTGCTTTTGTCTGGATTTTGTTTCTACAAACTTATGTATTTTCACCATAGTCATCTAATTGTGGTTACAAGTCTTCTTTGTTAGCACTACTAAGACAAGGGTTAGTGGAAACTTTCTACATAGTCTTCTTAGGCATTCACACTTTGGCTGGCTGACTGGCATTTGTTCCTGGAGCATTGGAAACAAAGCATTAACATGTGCACACATGCTGGCATGTACACACATGCTGGCATGTACACACACACGCACACACTTTCTGCATTTTGACAAAATTATTTTATTGTTTATCTCTTCACAATTATGGTTTTTAAAAAGTTCTAGACTCAATTCAGAATGACAGCACTAGATTTTAGTTTCATATTTATTCCAGAATGTTATCTGATGGTCTTGTATTGTCTGCAACTATGAGGTTAGGTATTCAAACTACTCTTTCTTATGTAGAAAAGCCAAATAGGTAAATAGAATTTGAAGTAAATGGCTGTGGAGTGCAGTATATTGACAACTGGTTCATCTCTCATGATTTGTATTTTGATTCACGGGATAGTTTTAATGAACTGTGGTTGGTGATGTAATGCAAGTGACCTCACTGTTGTAATAGCTGTTTTTGGCAATGTTATCTTTAAGTATCCTAAAAGAATTATACAAATCCTACCATTTAGCTTTTATCACACTTAAATGTATAGTTAAAATATTAATTGCTGCCATTCATACTGTTGTGTATGTTTGTAGAAAGTAAACAATCCTGTTTTCAAAATACTTACCTTGCTTCTATTAATATCCTATCCTTGCTGTCTAAACAGTCTATCTACTTCATCATTTCAATTCTCAATTGTTCTTCCAGCTATTGCTGTATGTTGTAGTTCCCTCCAACTCATCTTGTTTTCTCAACTTAATCATTTTCTTTTGGAATCTGAAACTTCACATGGTATTGGTGGCATCTTTTATGCAGTATAGGAAACAAATATGTATCATATAGTTTTACCCATTTTACATGTTTTGTTAAATGCTGTAGCAGTTTACTTTATGTTAACATTTATGTATTATTTTTTTTATTCTGACTCTATGTTAATACCTTTACACATTCTTCTTCTTCTTCACAAAAATCATTTAGTAAATATATAATGGATTTACATTATCCATTTTTATTTTTTGTATTCTCTGCTTAAAACTATAAACAAAATTTGTATTAGTCTCAATGTTCTTTAACTTTTATTAGATTGGTTATGATTACTTCATATTCAGTGGTCTTTTGTTATGCTAGTTAAACTTTCACACCCTGCTCTTGATCATTCTCATGAGACTGATAACCGTACATTAGTCTTGATTATCTTTGTCACTCTAGTTAGACTAATTACTCTGTACGTTGGTCTCATTTGTCTTTATCGCTAACTAGATTGATTACTTTGTACATTAGTTTTGATGGTCTTTGTTACTCTCATTAGACTGATTACTTTGTACATTAGTCGTAGTCTTCACCACTCTCATTTGACTGATTACTCTCTACATCAGCCTCAGTGGTCTTTGTCACTCTAGCTAGACTGATTTTCCCCTACGTTGGTCTTGGCTTTTGTCACTAGTTAGATTGAATATTTTTTGTACACGACTAACAATAGTAAAACTCTTGTCATAATTTATCAGAAACTTGAACTATATTTTTTGAACAAGGTAGACTGTGTTGATCAGACATGCACATAGGACAATAAAGGTATATAATGGTAACATGTATGTTAATATCTTTGCAATCAAGGGATAGTAATCATCTTTAATTAGTTTTAATTAATTTACTTATGCATTTACAGTTGAATGTTGATCAGAACTGATTTGGCTGAACAATGATTGGTTAGCTGGTAAAATACTTGTGTTGATTGCATTATATTGTCTCTGAGCTAAAAATTGTTTGTTTTGTCTGTCATTATATTTACCAGTTGTTTGTTCCAACTAATTAACTAAATTCTCAACAAATATGAGGAATATTTGCCATTCAGCTGCAATCAAAAAGAATCAATATTTTCATCTACTAAATGGTTTCACAGCTTGATATTATCTGTCAGAGAGCCAGGAAATATTTGTCCTGTCCAATATTGTAATATTGATTAGAAAAGTTTTTATCTTTTAGAAGGTTAGCATTTCATGTTTAATTGCAGTGTGTTACAAGTTTTTAGTTTTTAACATTTTGTTCTGCATAATTTGAACACAGAGCTGAAAGAAATGATCTTACTTAGATCTGTTATTGGCATTATGAAAGTTTGTGTTACAGCATATCCTTAGGTGTGATATTGATATCTTTCATCTGGCATTCAATGACATTGGCAGTGTCATGTACGATATTAGGAGCTCACAGAATTGCCCGAGCATCAGGAAAAATGCTTTGTGGTATTTCTTCCGGCTGATTACATTCTTAGTTCAACTTCTGCCAAGATCATCTTTGCCTTCCATCCTTTTGAGGTTGATAAATAAAATATCATTGAAGTATCGGGGTCAATGGAATGAATTAACCTCCTCCCCTCGGGATTGCCGATAGACTTGTGATTTTATTTCTCTTATATTTTTTAAGTCTGTATCTCATTTTGTTGACTAAAAATATTCAGCTTCATCAAATGTATGTATTTGTTAGAGGCTATGTTAGAAATATCATTTAATTTTATTTCATTTATATTCTACTGGGAAATTATAGAAGTTTACGCCTTAATGAAAAGTATATTGTTATCAAGTCTAAATAAACAATGAAAAAAATTCTTTGTTATTATGAAGAAGTGATGACATTGATGTTGGGTGTTTATAAAGCAGCTTTCAGTTTTTGGTGTAAAATTAGAGCTTTGCTTCATAATAGGAAAATATTCAACATGTACCTGTTTTCTGTTAATCTATTTTATTTGTATTATGAAAATATATCTATTGTTAGCTTATACCTTAAATTAAGCTTATTTGTCTCACCTTTCTTTTACTTCAAGTTATATATAAATATATCAATGGCATAATTTGCCATTATAAATGCATAAATGGCATATTGACTCCACTAAAGTTACTACGACCTTTTTATGGATGGATTGTTTAATTTATGGAATAGTTTGAGGGTTACATTTTTCTGGCAGTGTAAACTAGCTAAGCATCATTGACATTGTGTATTACTATTTCTTTAAAAATTCTATTTCTTATGTTTGCAGTTGAAGAAAGGAAGCTGTTTGTTGGTATGATCTCAAAGAAATACAATGAAAGTGATATACGGATATTGTTTTCTAACTATGGATCAATAGAGGATTGTACAGTATTAAGAGACCAAAGTGGGCAAAGTAAAGGTAAGTGCCAACATTTTTCTCACCACTTTTTCTCTTATAATACCAGTGTCAGGTTGGTGGAGGGGAACAAAAACCAAATGTATTAGAATAATTTAGAGCAACATTTTTATACTTGCGATGGTTACAGAGTAAATCCTGTGTTTTAATGGAAACCTTTTTTTTTTCCCCCTTGGATAAACCTCTCTTGAGGTTGTATGAAATTTCAAACGTCTTTGTTGTTTCAACTACTGCTTTTGCTGTAGAAGCTAACTGTATTTGTAAAAGAAATAATCATGTATGTAGAAGACACTGCACTTGTTAAAAAGAAAAGAAACAATCGGTCTGACAAGAGTAGCTTAGGTTTGCATTTTACTGAGACTTTGTTAAAGGTTTTGAGAAAATACAGGACTTAAGTGATAAGGATGAAATGCATTAAATGATGGAAAATTGTTAATCAGTAGAATAAGGCTTCCAGAGATAACAAGCCTTAACTGCAGGATGTTTTTCTTTTTTTTTTTTTCAATTGAATTCTTAGTTTTTGTTTTAACATTTCTCAGATTTTAATTTTGTATTTATATTTTAATGTTTTCTTTACTACAAATATCATAGCCCTCTTTATCATCACATGGTTGTTTTTTTTCTTTAAATCTAATTTTTCATTGGGTTGGGTGAGATATATTGAGGCAATATGCTGTATCCTCACCGATCCCCCCCTCCCCACGCTACCATATTTCTCTGGTTGCTGTTTATTGAACTGAGACAATATCACCATTGCCTGTGTGGTATCAATGCTAAGACAACTGCACACATATGCTTGTGTGTGTTTATTTGACAGCATTTGATCATTGTAAATGAATGCCATTCATTTCCTATATTCCGTGAAACATCTTGCCATGGGAAAATATTACCTTGAATGGTGATAGGTAAGGGTTGATGGCAGCATGAGCATCCACCTGTAGAAAGTCTGCTTCAATAGACTGTCCATCTCATGCAAGCGCAGAAAAGTGGATGTTAAAATAACGATGTTGATATATCATTCTGTATTGTGATAGGAGGGCACACTAGAGTGTTAGAAATGAAATTTCTCTGGTTTTTCAATTTGTTTAATGTGAAAGGTTATTCTTATAAACTAAGACACAAAGATGAATCTACTTTTAAATTGTATAATAATTGCTGCTCATTCATTGCATCTTGTCTACTGACGGTGGATTCTAAAAAAAATATATATTGTTTTGGTGGGAATTTGTAAAAGAAATACTTTTACCAATGCAGTTGGTCAGTACCAATAAAACTAGCTTTTGCAGTAAATTGCCATCCATGTTCCATTTACATTGAATTTTAATTTAAATTAACGAACTTTCTAGTGCAGTTATTTCAAAGAGTAAAGAACTGGTAATCTGCTAGCTGACTCTTTGTTATGCTTAGCTGTTTTGAATAATGTTAGTTTTGTTTCATGCAGTGTTCTTTCATGTGAAGATACATAATGTTGGATAAACGTTATAATTCGTAATTTCAAACCATAATGTATTTGAAGATGTAAATCAATTAGTTGTTGCCATAACACAGTGTGAAACAATAAATGTTTATATTTGCAGAAACAGTACACAACTTATAGTCCCAATTATGAAAGATTATTTAGTGTTTAGAAAGAACAGAAAAAACAGCTAATTTTCAGATGGTAATTAGTTTCAGTACACACAGAATTAAGGACAAAAACTGTTCACTTCGCTAATTTGGTCAGGATTTAAATTCATAGAAAGAGATGTTGTGATAAAATTGAGATTAATCTATGCTAGACACTGCAAACAGTGACATAAGATCTGTACCAATACAAACCCCATTTCCTTTTTTTAAAGCTATATCTGCCTGCAGATCCTCAGATTTGAGTGAGATTAATGCTTAATATCCTGCTTAAACAGTTACAAGATGATGGCTGAAGAAAACCTTGTGTACAGGGGAATAATTCCAGAGGACCATAGTCATTAGTATGAATGGGAATACCATATATGTGATGAAAGTTTGAGAGATGCGTGTGTTCGGAGTGCTAAGTGAAAGTACCATGAAAGTAGCCATCTCTGAGAAGCAGAGGCCACTGTAGAAAGAAAGCCAGGAGACTGTGAACTTGATGTTGGTTTCTACTGGCCAGTGATTTCATATCAATCAGTCCAAAAACATTTCTTTGGATACAGTGAGAGATGTCTGTGTGTGTGTGTGTGTGTAACAGCAGCATTGTGGTAGTTGTCTGAGAAGTTGTAATTGTCCATTATAGTTCTCATCTGAATCTTGTAAATCTTTAGTTGTTGAGGGTGGAAGTATTTTCTATTCCGGGAAAGAAAGGCTGGTCTTTGCAATGTTGAAGCTGTCTATTTACCAAGAGAGATCCTCAGCGGTAGTTGTGGCCTGGCTTTTGAAGCAGGAGTGCAGTAATGTTATTTCAATACATATATGTAGTTATTGTGATTCTGTTGTTGTTGGAGGAGACAACATTGGCATGACTTGATCAGATGAAGTATACAGGTTCTCTGTTCATGGAGTCAGCGCAGGTTTATCATGAGGTGCTTAGGTTGCATTTGGATGATGCTTGGGTAGAGAAGCTTAAGTTGTGGCATTATCTGCTGTAAATGTTGTTAGTGATAACAAGTAGGTTGTTGGTATGATAGAAGAGGGTGGTGGACAGAACTGGACCCTGGACATTACCAATGGTGATATTTGAATCAGATGAAGCAAATCAAAGACAGCTCAATCAGCATGGGCTATGATAATGCAGTCTGTTAGGAAGCTGCCATTCCAAGAGATGGAAGATGGGTAAAGCCCATTGTCAGGAGATGCACATATCAGGCACAACTGAAAGCTTTCTAATGTTGAAGGCAACAGTGCTGCTTTCATTTCTTTGAGAGGAGAGGTCACTGGAGAAGGAAATAGAGTATCTTGCCTGTAGTACATCTGGCTTTGAAGAAGGAAAGAGATGTTAGAGCTGATTAACAGCTGTCTCTTGCTTTTGAGTTATTGAGCAGTGTCATAGGGGCAAGCTTTGAGGTAAATTGAGATTAGTGAAAGGGTCATTGTCAGGGCTCCAATATCCATCCTTACTTGGGTAATCAACATTAGATGTTATTTATTTACTATTTGGTATTGGCTACTTCTTTTAATGTTATTTTGTTGTAAAATATATTTCCTATCACATACCATTTTTTTTTATCCAGGTTGTGCATTTGTTACATTTAATAACCGACAGAGTGCTCAGAATGCCATCAAAAATATGCATCATTCACAAACAATGGAGGTTGGTATATAGTTATATTTTCCATTTTAAATAATGATTTTATTCCAGTAACTTACAAATATTTCCCATTAATTTCTATTATTTAACTTCAATTTTAGTAAAATTTTTGTAGAAGAGATGTCAGTTTGTAGGCAGTTCTACTATATTGGCTCAGATTCCTTTACTAGTTTTACTCATTGGATTATGGCAACGTCAAGGTTTTTTAGTCAGTCATGTGAACCCCACTACTTATTTCTTTTAGGGTATTTTGTCAATCCCTATGATGGCTGCTAAGTTGGGTTTTGGTGTAAAGGGACATAACTTGATACGTTGAAAAACAAAAACTTATGCAATCTCACACGTGCAGAAAGGCCTTGTATGGTTTCTGTCTCTCAAATTCTACTTACAAGTTTCACTTGCAAAATATACTGCAGATGGCAGTTGCCTTAGGTGCCACACAATGGAATTCAACCCAGAACCACATGGGTGCAAAGCAATTCTCTTAACCATATGGTTATGCCTGCATCCAGAGAAACAGAAATAAGAATAATTTCCTCAGTACTTTATTTATATTTTGCATAAATCCATCTTTGTAGCAGCCTTGAATTAATTGTTAGATGCATTAACTAATATCTAAACAAATTGCTACTAAAATCCGTTTTTCATGGCAGTTTCATTCCATGTGATACAGCTAAAAATATTAATCGATTAGTTACATGCTCAGTGCATTATTGTCATAACTGTCTTGATTAAGTAAAGCGGTTAACTTGTGAAACATCTGTTATTAATAGTAATTGATGTATATTTGTAAATTTTGTTGCAGGGGTGTTCTTCACCATTGGTGGTAAAGTTTGCAGATACTCAGAGGGAAAAAGAAGCTAAAAAACTGCAACAAATGAATGCTAATTTATGGAATTTGTCTTTGGGAGGTTTAGGTCCACTGGCCCCTCAGTATGTGTCGGTAAGTAACTGTGTCACTTCTGTTAGTTGTGATGTTATAGTGGATTCATAATTGCCATAAAATATACCCCAATTTCCATGTTTTTGTTTTTAGTTATTACAACAAGCAGCAGCTGGTAGTGGCGGCGGAGGTGGAGGTGGAAACATGGGGGGAGGATACGGTAATTTAGGTAATGTTGGTAAGTATATTTACTTTTCGTTCATGTGTGTGTATATATTTCTGCAGTGGTTTCTGCTTATTTACAATATTCTTATCATAACAACTATTGTCTACCCCTTGTTTATACATAGATATTACAGCCATACCACATGTCCAATACCACCCCTTCCCTTTCTACTGTTTTATACATGCTTGTTCACCACTACCTCCTCACCTACCATTTCTGTCACATATCTTGTATACTCACCTAATCTATTTAAACAACTCACCAAATGCAGTATTTACGTACATTCCTATAGAAATATAGCATTTATGCAATATGCTACACTTTTGCAAAAATGTAGGGCACACAAATATATTTTTATGTTTGAGGCGGGGACATAAGGGGAGAAAGGCTCTTATACTATGCTAACCTTTTCATCTGAAAGGTCAGCAGTTGATGGTTGCAGAAATAAATATCTACAGGGATGGAACTTTTGAGGAATAAGATGTGATAAGGAAATAGTTGGTGAGGTTGAAAGAGTTGGCCTTCTCTGTACTTGGATATTCTGCAGCATGACCATCTTCAGTATGATTCCCTTTCTCTCTCTGTGCATACACTCATGCGCACAATGTGGTGTTGCATTCTATTATGCGCACATTCATCCTCTGACCATTCTTAATCTGATGCTGTATGTATTTGTGTAAATATGTACATAATAGGTTTGTAGGTCTCGATAAATACCTATTAACAACCGTTTCATTTCTAATAATTTTGTTTCCATTTAGCTGCTCCTTGTTGAGGGTCTGCATATAAATTTGTTAATTGTTTCCTTTGAAGGCTTGAATACCATGGGTATCCAGCAGTTATTGACTGCTGCCGCTGCAGCTGCCGCAACTGGCAATAATCCAGGTAACTTTTCCTCTTATATTGAAATACTGTAATCTGCCTGCTTTTGAATTTGTTCAATTTTAACCTCTCATCTACAACTGTTTTTATTTGTATATTGTTGATTTAGCACGTAGCTCTTCACATGCTTTCGTTTATAACTCAACCTCCCATTGACTTAACTAGGTGTCATTAGCAGCTTCTTAATCTATTATTCTAACATAACCTGTTGGTTGTTTGTTGGCATTACTCCTGAGTGGCTGCTTAATGACCGAAAGGACTAGTATCAAAAGACAGGATTCTACTTTAACACACACATTTTGGAGGAGTTATTATAAGTTGATTATAATTTGATTTCTGTAATTTCTGATTTTTAAAAATAGTTTGAGAAAAGGATTTTTTTTGCCAAATGTGGTTTTCCACTATTTTTTTTTTTTTAACGTTGAAATCTGATTCTTAATTTTAAAAGCCTTATTATTTTTATTAAGTGTCTTTATCAAGTTTTGTAACTCATCATTCTACAAAATATGGGGTTTTTATAATTGAGTAGATTTCCTTATTAGTTTCTATTATAACAAGCACAATGTTAGCAATTATTATGAGAGGCACAATAGCTCTAATGTTCTTCACATGGGCATCAGTTTCTACTCCGGGCTTTCTACAGTAACAAGTTCTATTCCAACTTTCAGAGACATAGTAGTTGGTAAGACACTAACTGGTATAATGGGTTGTGCCAACAAGTGATTTAGCACTTACTGATATAGGGAAAAAAAGTGTATATAAAACAGTAAAAGAGTATTAGAAATGTTCATCGCATAGTTGTAGATTTTCCTTCATTTTGGCTCCATGTAAAATTGGATTAGAATTTGTCCTGTAATTTACTTAAACATTATTTCATCATTACTTTCAAAACATTTGTAATTTTACATGGAAATGATCTTTTTATTGTATTTTTCTTTACATTTATGTCTTCAATTTAAAGATATTTGAGAAAAAAATTATGACATTATCATTTTGCCCATGTTTACTCAGTTTAGTCTTTCTACTTTCCCCTATTGTCTGTTTAGTATTGTTTTTCTGTTTTTAGTACATGTAGTAATATCTAGAATTAGAATCATGTTGCTTATAGTCACTACTATTCCATTTATACCATCAAGCTGTTTTATATTTTTTAACTTTTGTACTTCAACTCCTTCATTACTTTTCAACGTTTATCTTCAAAGAATAAATACTTGTGGATGGTGAAAATTATTTTTTAATTTCCAGTGGAATTTTAATTGTTCATCAGTATAAATTCACATGCCATTGGTAACTCTTCAAACTATTTAAACATTAATATTTCAATGTTTGTCACTCTAATTTGGCTGACACTGTACATTGGTGTTAAAGATACCAGTTTACTCTATTTTGTATAAGATTTCTCCTTTAAACTTATTTCCATTCTATTGATCCACCATCCATCCTTAGGTGTTTTGTTTTGAAGGATGTCCAGACGGAACAATTGTGATGGCTTTCTCTCTTAATTACTGCTATTATCTGTAACCTTTGATTCATTACAAAAATATTTGTTTGTTTACACTGGCTGCTATTTGTGCTACAGTAATTACCATTTTAATATTTGATTTGAAATTTTCTTCTTTTTTTTTTTAAATATTTTATTCAATGTTTTTATTGTTCACAATGTTTCTTAGATTTGATTGTTTGTTGTTGTTGTTGCCGTTATTCTTTTGTCTGATATTCTGACACTTTGTTTTTCTGTGTCCTGTGTAACCTGCAGGCATACTGGCAGCCCTGGCTGGGTTAAACACTGGCAGTCTAACGAATAACAATGGTCCTTCTGCATACTCCCCTTCCTCCTCCTCCTCCACTACCTTGTCCACTGCTCCGTCTGCTGCAGCGACAGCGGCAGCCTTAGCGGCAGCAGCCACAATGGCGTCGCTGGGGGGAAGCAATAACAGTGGCTGTTCGTCAGCTGCAACAGGTACTTAAAACCTTCATCTTAACTGGTTTGCATTGATTTGACCAGCAATGGTGGAATGCTTTGGGTTTGGTTTGGCCATGCTCATGTTATGCAGCTGTCCTCATCACTGCAATCTTTACACATTCCCCCCTTTTCTCTTTCTCTCTCTTTCTCTCTCTCTCTCTCTCTCTCTTTCACTTTCACTTTCTTCTGGGATTGTCTTTGTATAGAAATAGCTAAATAGTTTTACCTGCCTTTTCATCCAGTCCTTATTAACTGAACTACTTTCCTGTGGGTCTCTTATCCTTGTCACTGCTGCCACCACTACCACCACCACTTCTACTATTCTTACATTGTAACTGCTTTTACTTACTAAACAATCATTTTCTTTTTTTCTTCTGTTAGCTTCCACTCCTTGTAAATATATGTTTCATTTACAAAATATATATTTACAGTTTAGTTAATGCTTGGTCACTGTTAGAAACATTCATATTTTAAATGAATTCTATTGCACTTCTACATTTAGTTAAGTGTTAACAATTGTACCAATTTGAGGAGTAAATTAATTACTCAGCAAAAATGACGTGTTTTGCCCTCAAAATTTTTATCCAGTTCTTTCCAATTTTATAAGTCTTATTTTATTTGTATCATATAAGGAAGGAATATGAAGTTGGTTGAGTATCCAGTAATCTCAACGGTCTCTTCATTTGACCACAAACAGTAGAAATGGGGCATATTGTGACCCAAGCAAGCTTAAAATAAGGAAAATTGTTTGACTTGAAAGATTTGGGGATTTGACTATCTTGTCACAGTCACCAAAGTGTAATTTACTGAACTGAATCAGTTTCATTTCATTGTGAACAGTATGTTGACTACAGTGGTCACTAGTAATTTGATCAAATACTATATTGGTCCGTAGTGGAATTCTCATTTTATTTCTGATATCTCCAAAAATGTTCTTTATTTGTGTAAGATAATATATGTGAACCATTAACTATGCTGATAATTGCTTCTAACGCAAGCTAAAAGTCTGCAATTGGTGTGGGGGCTTTAATGATTATACTGGGTTCTTCCAGAATTGGCCTCAGCAAGATTTGAACCCAAAATGTAGAGGCTATGACTATATACGACAAGACATTTTGTCCAACTCTAGCTACTCTGCCAACTCACTACCCTGCGAGGCCAGAATTAAAAAAAAAAAATTTTCTTTTTCCTTTATTTGACACTGTGGGAAAATGAGTTTTGTGAGAGTTATTCTGCTGGAAAGATTGATAATGGTTAAAGTTGTGATAAAAATAAGCAACACACAAGTCGTGACAAATCGTGATTTAAGAAGTGGCTGATGAAGAACCCACTTGGACATAGGAAAATAAATAGTGTGTTCATGAAGTAACATTAGTTTCCTTTGTACTAAAATTAGGATTATAATACAGCAAGTATATATATGTATATATATATATATATATATATATATATATATATATATATATTAGACCGAATGAGATAACAAATCCAAGGCTGTGAGGAGTTTTTAGGACATTTATAATGAGTCTTACAACTGTTTCTGGGATATTATGGATATCCCTTCATCAGAGATGGCGTGAAAAAATATTTGAGTTCAAATTATTGTGGAGAAGATAGGTAAATAAGAGAATGAAAGTAGACACAAGATATATAAAGATATTGTAGTTGCAGTTCCATTATTCGAGGAAAATGGCATATAGAAGTGGTAAAAAAGTCTCCTGTACATGGTGTATAAGTTCCAATAGCAGTTCTTATTTAGTCATTTCAAAGCATGAAGCCGTGGAATCAATGTTGCTCGTTCAAAAGGGTTTTGTGGTGTGAATGAAAATTTGGATCCATAAATACTACCAATACATTCTCAAATTTTCATTCACACCACAAAACCCTTTTGAACGAGAAACATTGATTCCACGGCTCTGTGCTTTGAAATGACTAAATAAGAACTGCTATTGGAACTTATACACCATGTACAGGAGACTTTTTTACCACTTCTATACGCCATTTTCCTCGAATAATGGAATGCAACTACAATATCTTTATATATCTTGTTTCTACTTTCATTCTCTTATTTCCCTCTACATTCCCTATCTTCTCCACAATAATTTGAACTCAAATATTTTCTCACACCGTCTCTGATGAAAGGATATCCATAATATCCCAGAAACAGCTGTAAGACTATTTCATTATAAATGTCCTGAAAACTCCTCTCAGCCTTGGATTTGTTATCTCATTCGGTCTAATATATATATATATATATATATATATATATATATATATATGCATGCTAATACAAGACTCGCGTTAGACTCCTTACTTGTAACATTATCAAACCAAGAGTTTAACCAAGCTCTATCCATAGCACTTACTTAGCGTTACCTTACACACTTTGGGTCTTCTAGACACCAGTACCTCAAATAACCTCGGTATATGTATATATGTGTATATATATATGTATATATATATACACACATAGATGTATATATGTGTCTACGTATATATACATAGATGTATATATGTGTGTATATATACGTATATATACATATATGTGTATATGTATATATACATATATGTGTGTATATATATATATATATACATGTGTGTATGCATGTATATATATATATACATGTGTGTGTATGTATGTATATATATATATATGTATATATGTGTATATTTGTATATATATATATGCGTATATATGTGTATATTTGTATATATATATATATATGCGTATATATGTATATGTACATATACATATGTATGTACATATACATGTGTATATGTGTATATATATGTATATATACTTTTATATATATATATATATATATACACACACACACACACACACACACACACACACACACACACACACACACACACACACACACACACACACACACATAGATATGATTTACTTATCTTTCCATAGCCTCCTCCATGTCATAACTACCCACCTCACATACTTCTACTACATTCAGATATTGCATGGCTGGCTGAATTGCATATTTCATTTGCTTAGTGTTTTTACTTGTGCCATTATTTATTGCTTGCTCTTCATTTCATGATGGATGATTTCCTAATTGCTTTTTAATTCAGCTATAGCATGGTGAAACTATCCCAATAGTAGCCATCAATGAATTCTAACCATCTTACTTTGCTTAATATTGGGTTGACTTGATAATGCTCAGCTGTTTTTTTTTCTTTTTTTTTTTCATATTTAATTACACATAGAATGCTTCTTGCGATAATTATGATTATATTTAACATTTATCTTATTTCAAAATTTATAAGTATTTCGTGTGAAATTCACGAGTATCTTAGCTAAGTGACTATTGTAAATCTGGTGTGATTTTACTCTTAATTATACACTATAAAATACATAACTTTTTAGTTATATTGTGAATGAAATTTGATGAGCAATTCTAGTAATTGTGCTGTTAGACAACTTAGCCTTTTGTATCCGGTTAGCAGTCCATCTGGTGGTCCTGCCTTCATTTTACAAATTACTTTCACTATCAGACTAATGTGCTATTTAATTAATTTGCAGTTTCAACATTTTTTATTTGTAATTCAATTCATTATATAGAATTGTGTAACTGTCAATCCTTTTCATATACATTAAAACAGAAAGGATAAGGTCGGCTTTCATAGCAATTTGTATGTATTGTATATAGCGCGTGTATTTACTTCTAATTATTCATGCACACACACATTAATATAGGCACAGGCATGGTTATGTGATTAAGAAGTTCATTTCTTTATCACTTGGTTTTGGGTTCAGCTCCTGTCTACTGCTATTGCAGCTGACCATTTAAAATCTCAAGTGTGTTTGGTGTATGGAACCTGAAAAATGGCCATTGTGTGCATGTTTGTTTGCATCTGTCTTTTATGCAGTGTTGTTGGCACTTCTACTGTCGATAATTTCTCTCTTCTTGTTTCAAAGCTACATGGAAAAAGATTTTTTTTACTTGCAAAACAAATAACATTTCGTGTCAGGATGAGATTGAATCTGTAAAAAATGCCTTAATGCCATATTCATCTAAGATAGTGAATTTGTAGAGTTTTTAGAGCAGTGGGCAGAATGCTTTGCAGTGTTTGTTCCACTTCTTGCTTGGTTCTTTGAATTCAAATCCTTTTGGGGGTAGGGAAGCACCAATCCAAGGAGGTGAAGTGGCAAAAATGTACGAATGTCAGACCAGGAGCCTTGCAGCATTTGTTGCAGCTCATTGCATTTTGAGTTCAAATCCTGCTATGGTCGACTTTGGTGGTTAACTTAATTCATTGCCTGATTTAACACTGTTGCCACGGGTGCTCTTAGTGGAGTCCATTGTTGCAAGCATTTATTCCAGACATCTGGTTCCAAGATAGCTTCATCCCACCTGTTTCGGAGGCCCTGTAAGAAATCAAGGACACTGCCTTCTCTCTCTTGGCTTATTAAACACAAGAGAAAATAACATGGAAAAAAATATGTTAATAAATAAATAAGAGTTAAATTTTGCGTTATCTAGTAAACATTCAGGTCTGAACAGTTGAAATTGTTTTATTTGGATAATTCACTATGCTTTTACCTGTGGGTAAAGAGTATTTCTGTGTTTATAGCTGTAAATATATTATTTTATGTACTCTAGCTACAACATAGTTAAACAGACTGCAATACAAATATCATATACTGAATAAAGCTATGAGTATACAGAATGTATGAGACACAAAGTCATAGCACTTACAGTAATCTTGTCTTCTATTTTCATTGTATTTCTTTTCATCTCCTTCTCTTTTTATTGTATATTAGTACTGAGTGTTATTAGTTAATGTAGAGATTTATTACTGTGCAGTGTTGGGCACTTTTTTTTTAATTAAAATGAAATCTCCTTAAGTTACTATAATTAATAAACTGTTAGCCATCTTTTCCATCAGCATAATTATCATTCTGTCAACTGATTTATTTTCCTAGATTATATCTAACTACATTTTGTCTTATTTTTATTTAAATGAATAGTCAATTGTAATTGTTGAACTTACTTTTGTTTTTATAGGAGAAACCAACAATTTGCAACATTTGCAGAACTTACAGAGTTTAACTGCATTGGCTAATGCCTCTGGTAATGCAGGTATGTGCTATTGCTGCTTGTCATTGGCTAATACCTCTGGTAGTAAGATGGATATTATTGCATTGTTATTACATATAACTTAACACGCACGCACATAATTGTCAATATTTTGACATGTTCGTTATTAGTCTCACATGGAACATTACTAATTTTTGTTTCTGATATCCAATTATATGTTGTCTTTGAAATATCAGCCAATATAATACTTCTTTTTTTTTCTCTACAGGTTCATTAAGTGCTCTAGGAATGCCAAGTTTGGCAGCATTAAACCAGCTTGCAGGAAACACAAATGCATCCAGTGCATCTGGTAAGTTGTACTTTCATTACACAATCTGCCTTGTTCCAGATGGTGTGACTCTCAGGTGATTCATTACAAGCACTAGAATTTGGAGAGAAAATCTCCAATAATGTACTCAAGAAACTGCTTTTCTTTTAAACATATTGCATTGAAAATGTGTTCAGGGTTCATCTTTTTTATTCTGTATTTTCTCTCTTTGATATTTATTTCTTCTCAGTTAATATGCAACGCTAAATTATCAGGTTTCAGTTTTTTGACCACTGGCAATTTTTGTTTTTTTCAACAGTTAGGAAGTAGGCTTTGCTTGTGATTTGTGTACGTGTTGTTGATTTTTTTTGTTTGTTTTGTATTGTGTGTATCACCTTCACCAATATTTGGCTAGTTTTGTGGGAAATTCAGTACAAAATGGATGTGTTGTTTACAAAGATTTTTGATGAAGTTTCACTTTGTGGTGTACTGTAGTTATTCCTCCTAAATGCATGGTGAGCTGTCAAGAAAATGTTGTACTGATATGGTTAATGTTAAGCTGATGATACGAATACTTGTTTCAATGGATATGCTGGAAGATGTTAAGATGAAAAAAAAAAAGAAAATTAGAAGACAACTCTGCTCAAAAGAATATCCATAACAAAGTCCAAATAAAACTTATGCCCATGTCAAAATACAAAATATATCAAGCCTGTTTACGCTTAGCACTAACAAATGACTGCACATTTTTGTGGAGACAGTGACTGTTCACACAGATTCAAACTGGTAGTAGTGAATTTTCTACATTGATTGATTCTTTTGCACAAAGAAATCTAGAGAATAAAATTGTGGGAATATAAACAAACCTACAGACCAAGCTATAGAAGAATAGTGACTCAAAAAAATAAACAACACAATCACTCCAGATTAAAAGTCTGTTAAAAGTAAAGCATATATAATGTTTAATACTTAATTCAAATGTATGTTCACTATATAATAGATGGAAGCATAAAAAACTCATAAAATAGACACACGACAAAAGGCTTTACATTATTTACATTCGACGGATATTTGTCCTCATTTTGTTTGTTGTGTTAACAACAAACAAAATGAGGACAAATATCCGTTAAATGTAAATAATGTACATAATTCCGCATCTTTTAAATATAGAACTACAAAATGCTTTATATCCAACATAAACAAATACTAATAGTCTCCTCAAAATCCCACTAAATTTTAAAAGCTATATCAAACTCCATTTATGAAAATTAAACGAATTACAATGGCCAATGTGATTTATTAATTTGTTTGTAAGTATGAAAGTTGTAAAATTTCACTACATCTATTATATTAGTGTTACAGGTCTGGTACTTTCTTGCTTGCTCACGGTACATATACAAGTAGCAACTGCAGTGTCTTGTATTATACAAAGCAAAACTATATTTAAAAACATATCCATCTTATGCCGAATTTTCTAAACTGCTAGATGATTAACAATGGAAACTTTACTAACAAAAACACAGTGCTAAAAGTATAATAGTAATAACATACACCAGTCATAATAATAAATAAAATAGAATATTTAAAAAAACTGCAAGAAATCCGGAGCCATCAGATAAGCGTTCAAACCTTAAATATCTTTGTTATTGTTCTTGTCTTACGTAATAGCAATAGAGCATGCCAACAAAAACCATTTTGTCTCCAAGATAAAAACCTTATAGGTCTAGAAACCTTGATAAAAACTCTACACTGTACTGTTTTCAACACACACTGTATGTGTTTTTAACTATTAATAGTGTAAAATCTGGTAAATGGTGATGATCTACATTGGTAACAATGTAAATAAAATTCAAGTGAGTTTGTAGGTGTCTGTAAATCTGTAACTCTTGGTATTAGACTTCTTCAAAAATGTAATCTTTGAAATTCAGGAATTCAGTGAAACCATTGAACAACATTCTTTCTGCTCAATGGAAATGAATATTGGTGTATACATGTTTATATTCCATGTTAGATTTCTATGAAGCTATTAGCAAAAACTATTTTAAACAGGAGATATTAAAATCTTTTCATTTTGTTTACTCTTTAAAATGAAAATATTATTGTGGAAATTAATTCATTTTTCCATTTAAAGAGTTAGTCAACATCACCCATGTAGGGGAAACAGTAAGACAGATTTTGGTAACTTGTGTTGTTTCAATCTACTTACGATTGTAAAATACATTTTACTTCAGTTTTGTGATTGCCTTGCTTTTTGATTTATGTTCCTTTTTATTTCATCTAACAACTGATGTTCACCTGTTGGTTAATAACTATTCATTCTCCGCACACTACTCTGTTATCTGTCTGTTCGACAATGACTATATCAATTTTTCTCCATTGTTATCACAGAACCTGTCTTCAACTTTTGTCGTGAGTACAGTTTATTCCTTTTTCTCTCCTCCTTGGCCTATTCTGTATTTTCATGTTAAACTATCAGTTTCATTGGATTTTTTTTGTTTACCTTATTTTTTGTTGGTTTGATGTTAGTTAAGTGTGTGTTTCTCTAGTTTGCTATATATAGTGTGTCACTACTCCAATTTGTTGTCTGTAAAATCCATATCTGCTATGAATATGTGCATGATACCAAGTATTTCTACTAAAATTACAAAAATGGAGATGTAGTTACTTAGCAGTATGATGTTGTACAGAATCGCCATAGATTATGTTACTTTTAATATATTTTATGAAGTAGTGTGCTACACAAAATTATATATAATCTTTACTGCCAATATAGATATAGATGACTTCACTGCTAATACTTTTAACAGTTGTGTGTTATACAAAATGGAGATGTCATTGCTGCCAATGTCTTTTTAACAGTGTTGTACAAAATGGAGAGATAGATGTGTTACTGATCATGTCTTTAACAATAGTGTGTTTTACAAAAATGGAGAGAGACAGATTGATTTCATTACTGCTTATGTTTTTAACTGCTGTGTGTTGTACAAAATGGAGAGATGGATATGATGGCATTACTGCTACTGTCTTTGATAGTGTAATGTTATACTACTGGCTAGCTTTGATAACTGAATTAGCTTTTTTATTAAATAAAAGGCCACAGGATATTGGTAATCCTGACTAAACATCACGGGCTTTAATGTATTGGTTTTCTCTTTAACAAAGTTTATGTATTCTAATTGTTTGTTATCTATTTTATCTTTGACACACCTAACAACTCCATGATATTTTGTTATCAATGTACTGCCTTCACTGACTATCTTCATTGTCATCTGTCAACAACTCGTTTAATATCACTTCACATCATCTCTTTGTATAAATATCATTTTTGAGTAATCAATTTGATTTCAGTCTAATATAATGTAGAAGCACACATTATATATATATAAACTGATTGTATTCTCCCAAGACAATGAGTGAAAATGAAAAAAAAAAAAAAGTAGCATGAATATAAAATAGGTATTTTGTCAATATAATATACATAAAATCAAGTTGTATCCTATGTTAGAAGAATCATGAGAAATTGAATCCCTAGCAAAATCAGAATACTGCCAGCCCCAAAAAGCTGTTCTAGTTTATCTATTAACATTTCTCACCCTTTATGTCTTAAACTGTTTTTCCAACATAAATTTCTGTTACTTGTTTGAAATTGAGGTTATTGATTTTTGCATATTTTAGTTCCTGTATGTATTTTTCAGGATTGCATGCTGTAGGCATTGTATAGTGCTAGACAATACAATGGCTGGCTTGTTATTTTATCTCAACCAAATTCAATCAAATTTTAGTTTATAGCAATACTATTGGCTCAAAGCATATTTATTAAATTATTCTCATTATTGGTCTTATCAGACATCTACTTTGCTGTTGTTGCTATGACTTCTGTCTGGTTTGATTTATTTTCTTGTTAATTATTTGGTTTTTATAGTCCTGTTACAGTGTTTGTTGTCCATGTTGTTGCTATTTTACATTCATTGTGTTTTTTTCAAGCCACAATACAGGAGGTTGAACTTTTCTAGCCATCTTCACTTTCGAATTACTGCATTTATATTTTATCAAATATTGAAGTACATGTTTTATTTGTATAAATTGCTTGTGCCAGCCAAGTGCCCCTCACATAATAATTCTACAATACTTTTGTTAATTTCTCTCTATTTAATGTTTTCACCATATTTTTTGTGTTCCTGATTGTGGCAATAATCCATTAGCCAATTATTATTTAAATTTTATGCACAAACCTTTTCAATTCATTGTATTCTATCCATATTACGTAGTTTTACATATTTACTTAAACTTTACCTTAATTCCTTGTCTCAAAGGAAGGTTCTGCTGTTTGTCTTTTGATAGATTGTCTTTAGTATTTCCAGCTCTACTTAAGTTGATTCATTTTTTCAATATATTGTTTCACTTTTAAGATTATAAAAATATATAAATAGAATTAAGATTTATTCCCTGCTATTTTCATATAGCTTTCATTTGAACTCATTAACTACATTCACTAATACTTTTATGTAGATGGTATATTTTGTAACTAGTTAACATACTAAATAAAGTGTTTTCTACTTCACTCATTCTTACTAACTCTGTTGTTGAAATATTTGAAGCTTCCATTTCTTCATTCTTATTGCTGTATTTATCCTCTATAGTTTCTTTGAATGTGACCACCCTCTACAAGTAAAAGTGCTGTCTCAGCCTGTGTTACATCTTTATCTTGATAGAAACTGTATCTTTAGTATGTAGTTAAATAGATATTATATGAATGAAATACTAGGATGGAACCAATATCTGGAAGGAGTTCCCAATCTATTTGTTGACATTTTTGCTGAATGTGCTAAAAGAAATCAGCCGATCAGCAAATACATTGCTTTATGAAGCATTTAACAAACCCTGATCAAGGTATAATTTCTGTATAACATAAATAATTTCTTTTGGACTAATTGTCTTTTAGTTTCTGCTAAATATTTGATATGAAAGTAATCATTTGATACAAGATTTTAAAATAAACACAGTGGAGGATACTACTTGCTATTAAAGAGCTAAGGTAAAACATAAACTCCTATTAAAATACAAAGGCTGATTGGTGAGGGGATGTTTGAAAGAATTATCTTGTTTACCTAGAAAACCTTTGAGACAACCAGAAGCATTAATTATTCCTGTTAGCTGCCTCTCTATTTTCTCTGATTTCTATCATGCCCCTTTTGCTGGTTATCACTGCTAGCAGATTTAATTTGACATTTTTAGTGTCAATCCTTTCTCTCTTTCTTTCAAACTATTTCCTGTTTAAATGACTCACCTATTGAAATGTATTATGAAATTTCTCAAATATGAAAACTTCAGCATCTTAACTAGACAACTCTTCCCTCATGTCACATCTTTTCATGCTAGGTATTCTTGTTTTGACCATTGAATGGTTGCATCAGGATTAGCAATACATCTGTTTATCTTCTGTTGTATGAATGCTTTTAAATTGATTTGAATGTATTTGATATGTCAGTGTATTGATTACCTGGCATTTTAGGGTTTATTTGTCTCACCTCTTTTTATACAAACAACCTTTTTCCGATTTGTAGGTACTATAACTGGTACAACCTCCTCCAACTCACTAAGTGGCCTCACTGGAATGCAAAATCTAGGGAACAATTCCTTAACAAACCTCTCTAATTTGACCTCAAGTGTAACAAGCAACATGAATGGCATTGGCTCCAATACCAACCCAACAGGTATTGATGCTCTTAGCCAAGCATATTCGGGGATACAGCAATACGCAGGTTTGTCAGGTTTGCTCCCTCCAGGTAAAGGTTTGTTTCATGTTCTATTCTAGTTTTTCCAGGTGTGACTCTGTTTGTGTGTAGTCATGTGAGGCTTTGGTATGGTCATCAAACTTTCAGTTCACATCACCTAACCCCAAATTCTTTAAAGACCTTCATCCAGTGTATAATAGAGAATTTTTACTCCTCTTTGTCACACATTATTATGCTCTTCTTTTGGTGGTGCCCAGAGGTCATATTGCCCACCAATACCTGTCTTCACCTTTTTTAATAGCTGTAATCTCACTACCACCAAGTCATGTCACAATGTTTCCCCAAACACTTTCTGTTTTGTATTACTGTCATTGTTTTGGTTCACAAACATGTAATTGTCAGATAGCTTAAAGTAGAAACTTTATTGTAACCTGTGTTGCCTAATCACCATTTTTTAGTCTGTTGTCTCGGAGTTTATAATTGTAATTTCAGTAAAGGTATTTTGGTTGAGTTTTGCCTTGAAGTTCTTTGTAGCATATGATTCAAGTATATTTGTGTCTTTGTCCTTGTGTCTGTCCCAACACAATTCCATTATGTGTGTGTGTACATATGTATATTCAAATATTCTTTTTCATTTTATATGTTTTCCCATGCCTGCATGGTTTAGAAGGATCTTTGTGAGGTTCAACTTCCAGAGATCAGTTTTTTTTTTGTGGGGTTTTCTTCTGTGGGTTCCTTCCATTCTGATTGCTGATTCAACTGTCACTCCAGTATGCATCACATGTCAGTACCAGTACAAGCTTTTCTCTTGCATGCTACATCTGATTCTTCTTGTATCGAGTTTTTCTCTCAGTTCATTTGTTCTGTCATTAGTGAACATTGAAATCGAACATCCAACTAAGCATGCTTATCTCATATTATTCATATGTCCTTTACCTATGTTTTACTATCACTCTCATACAGCATTCTTATTCATATACAAGCAATATATAACCTGCCCTTCACTCAAGAGAATTTTTTTTGTTTCTAGCAGAGCTATTAGCATCATAAACTTTTCCCCACTTCTTTCTTATTAGTATTATACTTTCAGCATACCCGCTTCCACTGCTTATTAACATTACCTAGGTAGCAGAAACTATCTACTCCTTCTAGAGGGGACTTTTGATATTTTTGAATACATTTTATGGGTGCTCTTCCAGCTAATTACTTCATTCTGAGTTTTTTTTTTCTTTGACTGTCTATGATCTTTCTGCATCACTTGTGCACTCATAATTTACACCTGGTACATGCTTCTGCATATTGAACAAGGCCACTCCCCTTATGGCAACAAAGTTGAGTCATCTTTGCTAACTAGGTTTTCTTTGAAGCTTCTTAATTCTAACTAAGCTTTTCTTCATTGTTTTGAATTTCTTTTCTGATTCTTCAAGAGAGTGGGATATGCAAACTAGGTCTTTGACACAGGAATCCCATGGATAACCGCTTTTAAGCTCTTTGAGAACTCTAAAAAGTAGGGTCGGAGAACTGAGCCTTTATAGACATTTGTCTGCACTCTACAGTCCCTACTGAACTGATTGCTAACCCTCAGCTTGCTGTTGCCAACTCTTAACATAGATTACATGGCACTTGCAAACTCTTCACATATTCCTATTTTAAATAGTGTGATACTTAAACTTACTTTTTATTGAGGTATAGTGGTTTACTCTTAGATAAGAATTTTTCGCCAGGAAGCTTATTCTTTTCTGATGTAGATTTATAACTGCTGCTGTCATATATCTTGGTCCATCAGTCTGATTCCTTTAGTTGCATCTTTTTTGCCTTTGTAGCAGTTGGTGCTACTGCTATTTGATTGACTGTCCTAAATTGTACTTTTGACTGTACAGTTGATCTCAGTACAGGAATTCAGAAAACAGTCTGTAACTAGTTACTTTTAATGTAGTACAAATAAAGGGAACCGTTGAATTATAACATTGAATGTACTAAATTCTGTTTTGTTCAAATTGATCTCGTAAATTTATAATTTTGATATGGAATATTTTTGATGAATTGAAAATGAATAGTTGGTTTTTCTTCTCATAGTATTTTGGTACCATTATCAGTACTGGATTGTAAAGATAACCTAGTGCTACTTAAAGTGGATTATTTTCTCTCATACCTGTGAGAAAACTTCATTTCGGTGTGAAATAGTTTGACTGGCTGAGTTGTTTGAACGTTAAACAAAATGTCTTAATTTATTCTACTTTCTGACGTGAAATCCCACCAAGGTCAACTTTACCTTTCATCCTGCCAGGCTCAATGAAGTAAAATACCAGTTGAGTAGTGAGTGCCCATATAATTGACTACTCCCTGCTAAATGTGAGGCCTATGTAAGAAATCGATATTTCTATAAAACCAGCAACAGCGGGTGGAGGAAACAGAAGCCAGTGATTCTGGATATAAAAAAATATTTAATGGGAAACTCTAGCCAGCAGTGAATTAGTTTTAGTGATTTAATTCTCAATGAAAATCTATTGAAAGTCTGATGATGGCCTTATACTGATATTGATACATTTTCAATGGGAAACTTTAGCTGGTTTTAAACATAACATTTCAGGAACTCCTGTCTTCTCATTCACTTGACCTTTCTAATTGTGAAGTTGTTTACACAGGCTGTGAATATAGCTCTTCCTTCTTTGCACAGACACCTCAGTCTACTAGAAAGATAAACACTTCTAGCTTAGATTGTTAGAAAATAATCAGTTTTTCTCATTTTTGACATGCTCTATTTGTTGCTTTTGCTAAACATTTCCTATCTTGATATAAATATATTTTTCCTTCATGCTTGGTGGAGTGTTGCTTTACAGTAGATGCTTTAATCATTGCCAATTTTGAACTGAAAGTCTGACTGAATGTTTTATAGTATTTTAGTATTTCTTTAAATGTTAGTTTCTACAGTTATTTTTATCACTTGAAACAAACAATCTTACAGAATTTCAATTTTCTTATAGAATTCATATTTCTATTCAGCACAGTAATTTCGGAAACCACTTTTTAAAAATAACATAATTGCTAAACAAATATTTTTATTGATGTGAGAATATTATTATTATTATTAACAGGGCAGTACTTTGGCAGAATCAGTGCATTGGATGAAATGTCTTTGCATTCTGATTTCAAATACAACTGAGGCTAATGTTGCCTTTCATACTTCTAGGGTACTGGGATTGATGGTATTGATTTACTCTCTCTCCTTAAAATTATTGGCCTTGTGCCTAAATTTCATGCACTTATTATAATAAAAAAAAAAAAAAGTAAAATGCCTGTGAATAATCACTGAAAGTGCACTTAAACTTTTAAGAGCTCTGTATCATAGTTTTCTTGTTTTCACCATAGCCAAATGGGTTTTATTTTGTTTTTGACAGAGAATGATCACCTTTTGAAAAAGTAGAAAATGGTCATGAAAAAATTACTATTCTTAAAAATCATTTTTTTTTGTCCCACGAATTTGTTTTGATTTTGTAAATATTTTTTTTTATCTTCATTAGATTCTATTGAAATATAAATTAATATATTTCAATATAAACTCACTGTGATGGCTGCCCCCTAAATGATGTAAAAAAAGATTCAGTAGTGAGGAATCAATTCCCAGTGGTTGGGTATTTCTTCACTCCAGACTGAATGCTATCCTCATTCAATCCTCCAAATACTCATCATAAGAGTAGCTATTCTCAAAAAAAAAAAAAGAAAAGAAAAAAAAGAAAGAAAGAATTTAAATAAACAACAAACCAAATGTTTGGTCTTCTTCTGAAGAGACTAAATCTTTGGTTTCTCACATAGCTTTTGTTATTGGCTTCACTGTGTTTGGATTTATGTGTTCTTAATCTCTCTATTCTGATTAATATTTCAGTTGTTGACACTTGTTTCTTTTTCTCTTTAGCCTCCTTTCCAAATGCATTCAATAGCCAATCAGCTCAGCAGCTCCAACAGGCTGCAGCCAATTCTGCTGCTGGGAAACAAACCGAAGGTAAATACTCCCTTATAGAGAGCAATCTCTTCTTTTATATCATATTAAATGTATTTTTAACTTGTGAAACATCAAGATTTACCTTTTTATATGACTTTAATAAAATTCTATTTGCTTTGAGCTAATAGAAATTCAGATTGCCATTATTCAAATGTTTACTGTCCACAACACTCAGCAGCTTACTGTCTGTTGTTGTATATTCTTATTATTGTTGTTTTTTATTTTTATCTTTTGTTAATTTTTGCTTCCAATGATTTATATTTTAATGTTGATAAATGCATCAAGAAGTAAACACAAAAAATACATCTAGACATTTGAATAAACTGGTGAAATGTTGCATGAAGTATAAGATTAATGTCATAGGGGAATTATTATAATACAGAGTTCAAATCCTGTCTTAAGGCAAGGCATTGGTTAGTTTGAGTGGGTGTGTAATTGTAAGACGTTGGCTCTAACAATACATGACACAGCTATTTAACTCCCTTCAACTGTAAATAAATATATAATGTTATATATTTAAATTAAATCACATCTCAAATAGTGGAGAAAAAAATTGTTAAACTACTTAAATGCTATTTTTCTTCTAGTTCATAATTTATGCGGAATAAGCCGTTTGTTATCTTGATGGTTGTTAAATGTCCAAGTCTATATTGGCAGTTTGTTTTGAGATTCATTGTTCTATTCCTTTCATATTTGACTACTTCCATTTAGTATTATTGAGCTAACGGTGTTGATTCAGAAATGGTCCCATTCAAAGTACAACTGCTTGTTTGTATGTGATTCTTGCCTGTTATTGCAGGTCCAGACGGCGCCAACTTATTTATATATCATTTACCACAAGAGTTCAGTGATCAAGACCTCATGCAGACTTTTATTCCATTTGGAAATGTTGTTTCAGCCAAAGTCTTCATTGATAAACAAACAAATCTTAGCAAGTGCTTTGGTATGTATTGAATAGGTGCCGTTTTCTTTTACTCTTCCTTATGACTACCATATTTTCTCAATGTTTTTATCAGAAACACTATCTTGTAAAAATATTAATTCATCTAACAGATTGATGAAAACATTTGAAAAACAAAATTTAAAAAAAAAAATGATGAAATCTTAATTAATTAATGTAAAAAAATTGCACAAATCATATTCTGATGAAACTTAAGGAAAATTGAAGGAATCTGGCTACCTACATATCTATCTGTATGTATATATATATAGATATATATATATAGATATAGATATTCTATATATTGTTTGTGAAAAGTCTGTGCATAAAAAAAAAAATGACAAATTTTTAATTCCCTTATTTATTTTAATTTTATTTGTTAGCCCTTTCTCTGAAATGATTTTGGACAAAATCATTTTCAATATGGTGTCTGTTATTCTCTTTTTATTGATCAGATATACTGGTGTCTCAGATTGTCAAATTGACAATTGAATCTTAGGTGTAGAGCATTTATTCCTACAATGGCTAAGTTCAGACATATTTTATGTCCTCATTTTTCAAGTTTTATAAATTCTATTCAATGATGTTTTAAGTACCAGCTGTGTCGGTGTGTATTTTGACTCCGTTATCAGTTTACAAACTGGATCTTCGTTTCGTAGATATTCTATTCAATGTCCCTTGCAAATTATTGCATTTTTTACCGCTATGTCTTTTTGTTTTGTCTGGGAAATTATCTTTGGATTTGAATATACAACAGATAAATTTTTGTTGTCAAAGTGCATTGGACAGTTCTGAATTTTAAATGTTTGCATCATTAAATAGAATTGTTGCCTTTTACAAGTGGATATCATTAATAATGCTATCATCAATGGTGATTCCATTATTAATAAAATGGATCAAGAATCCTCAGGCAAGGAATGCCTCATCCAATGTCTAGCTGCAATGCCTTTGACAGGATTTGAACTGAAAGTGGCAATGTTTTGTAAACATAATACATTGCCACCAGTGCTAGGTAAATTGTCATATCCATTAGTGAAAATATGCATGTTGATGTAGGTCCAGTATGAAAGACTTGAACAGAAGTATAATAACTAAATTACAACTCCCCAATAAAAATCAGTCAGGCTACTTTGTTTATATGCAATGGTACACACGCATACACATACATGTGCCACTAGTCCACAGATACCATCTGTTTAGTCAATTTCCAAGATGATCTCCTTTGCATATCTATGGTAAAATGGTTATGAAACTATAAATGTCTTTTATTTATTTATTTATTTATTTATTTATTTACATAGTGACAAAAAAAAAAAAAAATAATAATAATGGAATAACTGCTTTAGTGGCTACACTCTTTACTTTGAGTGGATAGTTGAGACAATACTTGTCCATTTTTGAACAGGTTTTGTGAGTTTTGACAATCCTTTGTCAGCACAAGCAGCAATCCAAGCCATGAATGGATTTCAGATTGGCATGAAACGACTGAAAGTGCAGTTGAAGAGGCCAAAAAATGATAGCAAACCATACTAATGTAGAATATCCTTTTAAACCGGTGAGTAAGTCTTTTATATTCTTTTAATTTGTGATCTGTTAATAAGTATATATGTGTGTGTATGCATGCATACATACATACACATGTATGAAGTACATTCAGAATATAAATGTCCACAACATAGACAAATGGTCAGGCAAACAACCATCTGCTGCTACAAAATTCATTATTTTTAGATCAAATTCTGAAATTTACATACACTCCCCATATCTCTTTCACAAAACAACTTGTTACCTTACTTATGAATTTTTTTTCTCTTCCTTTGAGGGTCAACACTTTGATGGTTATTTTGTCTTTTTTTGGTTCAAAGTTCTTTGGTCATATTTGATGTAAACTTTGTGGGATGGTAGTGAAGAAAAATGGTTTTGAATTTTGAAATCCAGAAAACATAGCTTGCTTTTGGCAGTCATTTTAAGTTTATTAAACATTTTCTACCACTTTCAATAGTTTATTATATTTGTTTCAGTTTCATTATATTTGTTCCTAGAAGTTGAATTGGAAATTTTGGAAGCTGATTAGCTTTAAGTGGACTCCTTATTTGAGATTTTTATCCAATGTAGATACAGTTTAGTTCTGATAACTGTGAATTAGCTGATTAAAGCTGTATTCAGTTTAGGTATAAGTACATATTTTAACAAATCCCTTCTTTATACAGTTTAATGACTATATTTTTGGACATATCAGTTTTGGCTCATCTGAAGTAAATTTAAAGATGAGTTCTTTAGCTAAGTTCTCTTGGCTCAAAGAATTAAGTATACTGGCTAGTATCTTTTAGATTTCTTTCATAATTGAGATGATGGTGATGTGAACCATTTTACTATCTTCTACAGAAATAGGTTAATTGCAGCAAAATGTAGGCCAAGACACACTAATACAAAATTATAAATCTATTTATTCAAGTTGTGCAATTTTGGTGATTGGGTTTTGTGAAGTCATTCTTCAATATATTGTCTTATGACCAAAGCGCATTTGATTTTTTTTTTCTTCTAATGGTTATTGTACTATTAATTGCAAACTTCGATCTTCTCACAATTTGTTAATTGGCAGTTATTTTATTCTTCTTTCATAATGACATAACTACTTTTAATACTTATTTTACTTTAAAGCCAAATATGTCTCATTGAATTAAGAAAACTTATTTATGGTATGTTGCTGGAATTCACTTATTTCTCTTGACCCCCACTCCCCACCCCATTTCCTTTGAAACTTGTCTCTCAATTTCGTTCATGTTCCACTCGGTATAGAACACTCAATACTATTCCTACTGCCCCTATATTTGCTCGCAATATTTAGCTTTATTTTAACCTTAAAACAGGAGTCCGTATGTAAGACATCTGTTGAGTTCAGTTTAATACAATCTTAGTTTTCTAAATATGGATGCATCTTATGCATAAAGAACATGACAATGACCATAGCTTGGCATTCTACAAAGCTTTCTTGTTTCTACACACCCTCTGTATGCTTTTTCTGCCATTTCGATTCATAATAAATCTGTTCGGATAATAATAATTCATATTTGTAAATATTTCTGGTAATATTTTCAAGCTAGGTACATCAGTCACTTGGAAATTGTCCCAGTTTTTCTAGATGTTAAACAATCATGGTGATAAAGAGTTACTAAGGGGATTAAGCATTATTGTAGATTTTCTTCCAACTCATTAAAGTAAATTTCCCTTTATTAATAGGAGTAATTTGGTCAATCCTTTCCTCATGACATTTAGTACAACAAACTTTTTTTTTTTAATGCAAAATGCTTTTTATTGGTAGGAAAACTACAATATTGTCACATCTCAACATAACACTTAATGCACTCTTTCATATTATAAATTTAGTCCTGGGCAACTAATTCAAATAGTAAAACAGTAATGTGATATAAAGTTTAAAATATTTGAAACGTTGCAACTACATTAATACAGAGGTATGTGCTTTCCTTTTGAAAGTCTGCTGTGTGCAATACAATAACAACTGCAAGATCTGAAGCTGACCTATCAACAGCTTAAATGTTTTTTGTTTTTTTTTGTGTCACTAATTGTTTTAATTATATATATAGCTTATCACAGCAATGGCTTCAAAATATATTCAGTGTTTTTACAGAATGTTGGTCATTTTTAGTGTTTTGTAATGAAAACTTATGTATCACTACTGTGCTATTTCATCCTCCATCATTGATAGAATTCAAAATTAACTGACAAAAATAAAATGTTGAGTAGGAATGTTGAAACATTTATAAATCAAATTATAGTTTCAGATTTACACCTTGTATTTTATTCTAATTCTCAAAATTATTTTCTTTAATTCTAAACCCATTCCATTAATTTACTTTGCTGCTTTAAAAATGATAATATTTTAGAGGCTTTTCCTCCTCGCAGACAGCAAAATTAGTATGTTTGTTTTAAATATAAACCATTTTTCATAATTTATACCATACTGAACAACAAAAATGTTTATTATTGAAAGGTTTTTAATTTTCAACCATAGTTTTAATATTCTTTTCTCCTCTAGGTACAAGGCCTGAAATTTTTTTGGGAGGGGGCCAGTCAATTAGATTGACCCCAGTATGCAACTAGTATTTAATTTGCCCCACCCCCACCCCATCCAAAAGGATGAAAGGCAAAGTCAACCTCAGCCATAGTTTTAATATTATGGAAGAAATAATGTTTCAAAGTGTTTCAGCAAATGTTGTGTGCTTGAAATGTTTCAGCAATAGCTTGATACTGTATAACATTAGTCAGTTGGCTAACAAGACTTCAATCACTGGAGTAGTTGCAGTGATGTTAACTACTGCATGAGATGTAATTTAAAGAGGCAGCAAAAACTATTTAGATATTCCAGGATGTGTGGGCTTAGAGATTGTTGAAAGAGAAGTATTGACGAATTACATACAATTCTATCATTGCTGGTGAGAATGCTTTTAAACAAGATTTCAGTCTAGCTTGTTGCAGTGTTTGTTGAATAGTTAAGCACTAATAAAAAGAATTTACAGATTGAAGGCTTTACTTGTCTAATTCTCAGCTTGCTCAAAAAAAAAAAGGAATTGCAAATGTTTTGCCGATCAGATGACCAGTTTATTCTATTGCATAGTTACATGGTTAAACATAGTCGAAACTCTGTTGGTAACGTCATTATTGTAAAATGAATGGTAGCTGTGCATAAAGGTTTGTTGGATGTGGGAATTAAAATTGAAGACAGTAAAAAGTAGAGATGAGTTTTTGATAACTTGTATAGAAAGTATAATCAGTATGGTGCAGCAATTTACATAAGTTGTGTCGATAATACTATTAGTACTTAAGAAGCTTGTGATATAATGGTTCAAGCACTTGTGCTATTTTTTGGTTGACTTTTCCCCTTCTAACATACATATAAGATACAAGTAATAATGCAGTGCAGTGTGTGCATTGCTATCATGCACATGTCAGTTAAGGACATCTGTATGTGATGTGTACAGTGAGGGTGTCTTGTGCTTGTCATATAGAAGTTAGATGCTCAATTAGAAAATGTGAATTAATGGACAACACTCCTATTTGAACTTAGGAACAAAAATTGCATATGTTTGTTCTTCTCTCTGACAATGTAATGTATTGGTTGATTGTATGTTAGTAAAAACTCAGATGGACCCTTCCATTTGAATGTGTGGCCTTGCTCCAAAAGTAAGCATTTATTTAGCTTCTAATGGCTGTGTATGTCACGATTACCACACTTGTATTCTCTGAAAAGATTTCAGGCTTCATGCCTGCAGAAGAAACTGTTTTTATTATTATTCAGTTGTATTTTTATTACATATTTTCATAACACAATTGAGCACAGCTCTGGGCACATGCATTGTTTTGTTTTGCTTTGTATTTTCTATTATATTGAAAGTACTTCATGTATTGCGTATGCAGTGTCCAGCAGTGCTATATTCTTTGTTGTGTGTGTGTGTGTGTGTGTGTATGACAGTCCTGTGCTTTTGATTAATACGTTTGTTTACATATTTTTTACTACTTTCTAAGACATCCGTTAAATGGGTTATTATTTATGTACTGTAATTGAAATGGCAGAATGTAAGATGAAAGTGACCTGCTGTAGCATTATGCAAGGCTATTATTTATTGACTTGTCTGCCAGAGTACAAGATTATGTGATCTGTTGTAGTATTGAGTTGTTTGCTGTCAAAGTATATGGCTAAATGATCCTTTGTGGTATTACTTCTCTGCTAGAGTACTATAGTATTTAGTTGTTTCCTCTGAACAGCTTTACTTTTCATCTTTGTGATGTGGCTGTTACATCACACACTGGGATTTGATTGAATTTGCTACTCCACTCCATCAATTATCTTGTGAAATTATTGTTAGCATAACAATGGATATTAGGCATTTTTGCAGTTATAGTTGTCACTGTTAACCAGTTACTGGTTAGGCAGCTTGGAGTGACGACAATACTTTTTTGTACAGAATGCAATGGTTGATGCCAGTGTTTTGGATTTCTTACTGTAATAGAAAATGTGTTGACCTCAAAGCCATCCTGATAACGATACGCCGTAATCTCATATTGATTAAACAGTTTTAAGAAAAAAATTTTAGCAGCTAATTAAAATAAGTTTTTCAAAAATGTTCCATGATTTCCAGATCTTCAACTGGCAGCAATTGTTTTTTTTCAAGTCTGCATTTCAAAAGCAAATATTTTTTAGTGTGTATTGTCTGGCTCTAACGAACCAACAGAATATTATATACATATATATAGATGTTTTTTTTTTTTAAGAACTGCCACATTTAATGGGTTGGGCTTCCTTCCCTTTCACTCAGCATCCTTCATTAAGAAATCTGATAATTTGATACTAATAAAACAAGCACAGCATATTCTGGTGCAGAAAAGTATATTATGTGCAATTTTGAGTGTGTGTGTGTGAATATATGTGCTAGCAGTCAACTCTTCCAGCAACTTTCCTTGTAAAATAATATTGCTAAACTTCATCTTTCCTTAAGAGCTAGAAATAATTTGGTCATATTGGAGTGATTCCCTTTGTCGTATGACACCTCCAGCTCCTAAGCCACTGAAAGGATCCTAAGTGTTTATTTGAAAGCTAAGCAAATCAAATCTGACTTAAATCACAATTTTATTTAAAAAAAGGAAATTAAACATCGATCTGTTTGCAAGCAAAAATGATGAACTCGTAATCACTGGATTATCTTTAATTATAGGTCTAGTGGATCAGGACTCACCTAAGGCTATACAAAAATTTCTATTTTAAAGAATGCATAGGCAGTACCTATGATCCTTTTCTGGGCTGCCAAGACTCATATGAAAGAAACAAGAAGTATCCTAAAATAAGGTACCTGAATGCTTGCAACAAAGTGAACTCAGTTAAAGGAGATATTCGATAGCCAGGTGGTGGGGTTAACCTACATAATACTAACCTACTACTTTAAAATGAAAATAAAATCTCCTCCTTGATTACATTGTTATGTCTTGTATGAATCACATCAGCCATATTTTCTTCACCTTCTCCGTTTCTGTAATTCATTCACATATATTACTCATACCCTGAATATTATGGTTTGCAACTTCATTAACGTATAAACTCTTGATTGAGGTTTAAAAAAAACTTCAGGCTTTTTATTTCTGAATTAATTAGCATCACATTTCTCTCTCTCATAAAAATGATTTGACCCTGATTAGAGATACATTTTTCTTGTATAAGATAGCAATATGTTGAGCTGCTGATATATTTATTTTGTATGGTGAAGTGACTTAAGTGGTTGTGGAAGTAAAGAAAGTAACCTTCTCTCTGTACCTGCGTTTGTAAATGTTTCACTTTTTGAATTGTCAATCTCCTGTTCTCTGTGTGTCAGTGTGTGCATACACACTCACACAGGTGCATCCATCATGACAGCTGAATGGCACTCAAAACACCACCTCCTTTTGAAATCTTTTTATACTATTTATCAGTTCACTACACAGTCTGTATACTTATTAACATTATTACTTTTCACACTCCCTTGCTACTGTTAAAGGTGGGAAAGCAGCCATCAAATTCAAGCAGAGCAAAGTTTTTTTTTTTTTTTACTTTTCCTGTCCAGTTACATCATCATCACTATCAGTTTATGTAACAACCACTGATCCTCCTTCTTTCAGATATTTTTTTTTTGTTATTGTTTCCATCCTGTATGATGCCATGGAAATCATACCATGACATCTTCACACTGTAATATATTTCCAAACTGCTAAATAATAGCTAAATAAAAATATTTTTCTACATTTTTACCGTTTGGGTTATTCCTATCTATAAAGTTTTTGAGACTGTGACCATATTAAATGCTATATGTTTAGGAGACTGTCTCTTGTAGACCTGATGGCTATTTTATGTCTGAATCAAACAAAACATGACCAGAATGAAAGGTAAAATGTGAATGAGTCTCTGTTTTATCTGGAATCTGTCTGTTTGTCTTACTTTTCCCTCTTGTATAAATTGTTTTATATGGCTTGTCTGACCTGACAGTCACTCATATAGCTACATCACACTGTTCTTGTAAAATACAATTTCTACTTTAGATTAAATTAGGAAAACAAATCGATAATTAACACATTTGCTCTTGAATTTCTTGACACACACACACACGCGCACACACACACACACACACACACACACACACATTATTAGTTCTATTGAATTCATGTTTTTTAAAAGTGGATAAGAAAAAGTTAAGAAAAATTTCAAAATCTATTTGCTTGGGTCTATTTCTGAGCATTAAAAAGAAAAGAAATAATAATATTTAGATTTCATATACACATAGCGTTATCGTAAAACCATATATATGTATGTATGTATACAGACACACACACGTGCGTGTATGAGGGTGTGTGTTTATGCACACACATATATAATGAAATAGTCAAGGATATTTACATCATATTTCTGTAGCAGACAATGTTTGACTGGCTCTGTGTATTGTTCTATTTAATGTTAATGTCTTTTCATAAACTTTTGAACTTGTCCCTATTTTGTTGTTATTGTTGTTGTTATTGTTGTTGTTGTTCTACTCTGTACTCTCTATGTATATATATATATATATATATATATATATATATATATGTATTCTGTTGGATAACAACTCATCCATAATTGTTCTTTGTTTTGCCGCACTTGTTCACGTTAATGTTTTCTTGTTGTTAATGTTGTTGTAATGCTTTCCATTTTGATTTCTTCAGCAGCCACTCCGCCCTGCCTCCCTCCTCAAACCTATTTTTTACATGTTGTATTTTCTGTACCAATTTGTCATCTATGTTATTGATGTTGTTGTTGTTGTTGTTGTTTGCCTGCACAATACCCTTTGATTGACTCCCCCCACCCATCATTCCCAACCCAGTTCTTCTGCTTTAACCACTAGCAACTTCCCCAACCTTTGGTATTCCAAATCCATTCCTTCTTCCTGCTGGCCATTTATTTATTTATTTATTTATCTATTTATTTATTTTTTCTCACTTGATAGTGCATTAGTGTAACATTGACTGAGTGTTTTGCATGTCTTTGCTTCTTCACACTCTGCTGCTCTTCCTCCACCTCTTCCTAACATCTCTAAATGCATTATAGTTGTCCTTCTCTTTCTTTCCTCTTGCTTGCATTAGGAAAAAACCCGTATTGCTACCTAATTTTATATTTTCCCGATTCTGCCAAAAGAATCGTCTTAAGTCTCTGGTTATGCTGCTTTAATGACGGACATTCCAGCAGCTTTTTTAAAACATAAAATACCGAGACAATTTGCATATGACTTGAAACTGTAAATATCTGATTACTTACTCCTAAAGCATCTTTTATGTATGTTTATGCTATATATATATATATATATATATATATATATATATACATATATATACATGTGTTTGTGTATATATATATATATATATATATAAAGTTTCTTCCCAGCCACTCCTAAGTATTTGGCAACACACGTACACAAATGCCTGAATGCACATGCACAGTATGTGATTATGTGCAACATAGAGCCCCATATAAGAGAGCAGCTGAAATGATGGTGACAACTGTATGGATATAGTTGAAATATCTCAAGTTGTCCACTAGAGGTCCACTTTTACTAAGCAATTTATTTTGCAAAAGGTACTCAGTGTCCTCCCTTCCTCTCTGGGTAATACATCTTTTATTTTTCTTACACCATAAAATCTAGCCCCTATTTTTAGGTGATGGATGTGTATTGATTTCAGTCCATATTTTTTTCTTTTATTTCTATATTGTGTGCAGGTAATGATTTACTTGTGCTCTGCTCGTTGTTAGCTTGTTAGTTCCTGCACCACTTGCATGCTTGTACTAATATAAAGGTAACAGTGATTAACTATACACATACACACACACACACACAAACACACACACACACACACACACACACACACACAAACACACAATACTTGACACCCACTTTGCTGATTTGCTACATTTCGATGTTAACTCTGCTTCTTGCTATTTATAATGGCAGCAGACTACCACTTACACTACCATTACTACTGCTATCACCATTTATCACTGTTAGCTTTATATGTTCGAACATTAACTATTTTATGGCTTATTTACTGAACGAGGGACTTTAAATCTTGCTTGGATTACATCCTTGGTTTACATATTTTTCTTCTGTTGTCAAGTGGGTTGGGTCAGCAACAACAACAACAATATGGTTGACTTTATTGGTAATCTTCACTCCATCTATTCTATTTCTTAGATTACAGCACTTTACCAACTTATGTTGCTTGCCTTTAGCAAATGCAGAACACTCAGAATTTTTTTTCAGTTTTATCCCATTAACTTGTATAATTTGTATATATTTTTATTTCTTTTTATTTTAAATAGCAGAAACTTTATTCACATTGCATTATAGAGTGACTTTCCCCTTTTCTCATTTCTTAACATTTATAGCAAAAATATTCTTTGCATTATCAATAACTGCACCTAGCTGTCATATCTGAACAGATAGCGCTTACACACACTCCTGACGTCCCAGGCTAAATGTGCTATCATTGGAAATTCTAGTTATCGCTTTGACATTGGACAATGTTATATTAAGCAAATGTTTGCATTTAGCTGTCTACTCTATATCTATAGCATGTGAATTTTGTTTCTGCTCTGCCTTATATGATAATAGGATTAGCAAACTGGATGAGGGATGTCCCTGGATGGATTTTTGAGATTTAAGAAAGGTTCAGCTTCGACATACATGTACAGTTAGTTTTTGCTGTGGATTTTAATATCAATTATTGACTGTCATCTCAGTAATTTAAATTAAATCTTAATATTCTTGCTAGAACCACATTCATTAAAATAATTTTCAGTTTAATGTAAAATTTTCCATTATTTTATGGATGTAAAATTTTAATCAACACCTGGAATAGATAGATGGTCAATGTGTTAATTGTAGGATTAGCTCTAAATATCTTAATACTTTCATACGGTAACACCACTCATCCAGTAGAAGCAGTTTTACACATAGATACATACATATGTATATATTTCTTTATATATTTATGTGTGTACATTTTTTTTAGTTTTTTTTCTTTCTTATTTAAAAAAAAAAAAGAAAAGAAAATTAGGCTTGAGATAAATATAAATATGCCAAGGCGCCAGATTGCCTTTTTCGAGCACTAGCAATACCATTTAATTTGACCCTTTGCTTCTCTTCTCTGTAGATCGCACGTGGCGTGACGTCCTTCCCATGTTCACGTGACGTCCTTCGTTGTCTCCTCTGCCTGTCACGTTTGATGTCCTAAGTGTCAGCGGCATCTCAAGTTCTTCGCTGAGTTTAAAAAAAAAAGAATATATAAATGTGTGTTAATATCTATCTATATATATATATATCAGCACATATACACACATGCATATGTACCGCATGTGTGTATATGTGTTTGCTTGTATCTGTGGGTGTATATGTATATATATATACACATATATGTGTGTTCTATGTGTATGTGAATATATATATCACAGATATTTCTAAGATTCTTTAAAAAAAAAAATTGATAAAAATTATCAAAAAAAAAAAGAGAAACTTTCTACGTAGTTTGTGAATGGCGTGCCACTGGGGTAACGCCATCAGTGCATCGCTGATGGGTTTTGTCATCTGGACTGTACAGCCAATTGTCTGCTGCTGCTGCTGCTGCTGCTGCTGAAGTGTTGCATTGTTATCAGTATGTTCGTGTGTGCTCCGTTTCTATTGACTTGGGTTTCTTGTTACATATGTTATTGGACTATGGAATTTTACTGATCACCAATCAAGATCAATTATAGAATATATACTTGAAAATATAAAAGGAAATAAAGCAAATGAAAGAAATACAACAAAAATGACCCACTCCCCCAAAATGTTGACCAAAAAAAAAATTTTACCAAGAGCATGTTACTATATGCCATGTACATATTCTAACAGTCATTGCCATACCCTCTCCTTTATAACAAAGAAAGAAGCAAGAGCAATTGAGCTTTGGTCTGGTATGAAATGAAACAGATTCTGAGACAGTATTGGTTATTATATAAGGCTGAAAGAGGCTGTATTTTGTTGAGGAGGTTTGCATAATGTGTAAAGAAGAGGAACAAAACACCATGAAAACAAAAGACTAAAACACGAAAAATTTTGTTGATTTGTCACTGTGTGTGTGACTCTGTGTTTTATTATGAAAGAAAGGGAAAAAAAAAACTTATCTCCTCCTCCATGAAAAAAGAAAAAAAAAAAGAAAATAAGTGTAATAAAGTCAAAAGGAAATTATACATAACCCCTCCATACCCCAGTGGTGCATCTTCGTACAGTTTACACATTTGGCACCTTTAATCCAAAATCTTTCTAGTTTTGTTTGTGGTATTGAAGTAGTGTACAAAAGAAAAAAAAAGGAAAAAAAATGGTTTGATGTGTTTGTAGTTTGTTTTATGTTCTTATTTGATTCCCTTTAGTGCCGTGATAAATTGTTTGCAGTGTTTATTGGGAGACAGTTTTGTTCCACCTTATAGTTTGTTGAATTTGTGTGAAACCTTCAGCTAGTTGGACTTTGTGATTATTTTCATTGTACAGTAACTCACTTCTGAGGTCACTATTTCACATGTGGCAGATTATTGTGTACATCCTTGTTTGGAATTAAATGTTCTCTTAACTCTCCTGACATGATACTGGAGTAATGTGGTGACTCCTACCATCATTCCCTTACCTCTCTTCACTCTCACTCTCTTCTCTTTACTCATACATACATACATGTATATATATATATATATATATATATATATATATACACACACACACACACACACAGTTTTCAGATCAGAGATGTGGTTGAACTGCAGTCTGTACCAGCAATTGTGACTCTGTCTTCACAATTTAACAAAACAATTTTCATTCCAGTGTTTGGAAAAGAGAATAGTTTACCATCAAGCCCATAGCATGTAGTTTATCCAGCTATTGGTGTCGATACTAGTAACAGATAGTTCCACAGAGCTTTAAATTAGTGACTTGATATTTTGAACTGGTCTTCTCACTAAATAAGGATGTACACACACATCTGTCGGTCACACTTTGGCTAGCTTGATAAAAGGTCATGTGACAATATGTTACATTTGAAAAGTTATTAAAAATGAAGTTAAAAACCATTTCTATGATGTTTATGTTGAAAAAGTTTGTTGCAAAATTTCAGAAATTACTTTAGATGGCAATATTAACCTGTTTAGGAGCTCTAAATCTACTGAGTGGGAGTAGTCTAAAGAAATTTACTGGCTCCTCCTTATGTGGGCACTACCTGGCTGCACCTCTAATTTCAATGCTGTTCAGTGGTTAATGTTGCATTGCTAGGAATAGGCAACACATTAAGAGTGATATTTTTGTTAAATTTATTTTAATATTAGCTAGTATAACAACCTGTTCTCCTATGCTCCTCCTCTTCCTTTTCCCCCTTCCACTGCCCCTCTCTGTCCTTTCCCCTCCTTCTGTTGGCAAAGTAGCTAACCCATATTTTTGTGGCCAGTAAATTGAGAGGGCAAACTCTGGTCTTCATTAAAGATGTTTTCATTTTAGTTTTTACAGCCATATCTTGGAATATTTTTTAAGAATAAAGTAACATGACATTAAGAATGAGGGTTTTCACTTCTCCTTCATGACAGCTGTTTGAAAAATACTAGGAAACTGTGACACCCTCTCCCAACTAAGATTTCTTTCCATTTTCTCAATCTTTAAACTGTTAAACTTCTATCATGTGGTAGCCACCACCTAAGTGTTAAATATACTAATGATGTCTTGTAGGTTACTGGTTTAAGGCTCATCATACATAAATATTCCTGTTCAATGCTGTTAGCTTATAGCCAAAGATTTTCCCTCCCCTCCCTTATCATTGCACATTAATAGTTCACCAATCCATGGAATGAATGATGCTGAATTTGTTTTGATATGTATACTTCTGGTAAGCATATAACCATGGATGTTTTTATTATTATTATTATTATCATTATTATTATTACCATTATTATTATCATTATTATTATTATTACTACAACTACCACCACTACCATTATTATTTGTATGTTGAAACAAATAAATTAGTTCTCCAGACATTTTATCTTGCGTTATCAATAATTAGTATACATATCTATATAGTATAGTATTGACTTTATTACCTACTGTACAATGGCAACTCTACCTCCACTATTGTGCTTTATTTAAATAACCCAGGATGTTTCGATATTGAATCAAGTCTGTCAATGACTGGACTTGCACCAGAAAAAAAGTAAAAAAAAAAAAGATTAAAAATAAAACAACTGAGCATCCAGTTACCTTGCAGCATTTCTGGAATTGTCACCAAAGTTTTGATATTTCTGCCTGCAGTGACATTCACCTAAACAAAGTAAAGTATAGGGGTTAAAATGCTGGCAGTCTCTGGGGCTTGTGGTAATCTTTGTACCGTATGTATGTGTGTGTATATGGGAGAGAAGTAGGAGAGAACTTGGGACCTCTTGATAATAGGCAAGTGGTTTATTGACGGCGTACCCTATTCATTTTCACACTCCCCATTTCACTTATATCCCATTAGTCTGGAATCACAGCAATGATTTTTGTATTTTATTTGTTTTTTTTGACAACTTACATTGTTTGCAACCTGTTCATCACTGGTTTTACTTCTCACTTTTATTAGTCTTTTCTTTATTGTTATATCAAGAGCCCCCTTTTAAGAGACAACCAGTTATATATTTATATATATATATATATATATATATATAAGTATTCTTACCCAAGCTTGTGTGTGCTGATTATTTAGTTCTATCAACCATTTCTAGAATAAATTTTGAATCCCGTTTGACTGTGTAGAAATTTCGCCATATTGAAATTAGTTCCTGATAAAGTAAACATTCTCTGGACCATCACTAACATGTGTCTGTTACCTTGAATGCACTCTGTGTTGTTATTTAAAAAAAAAAAACATCAAGTCTGGTTTTGAACACTGTAGATAAAGCCTCTGTCATATATCAGTTGGTTTTTTTCACATTTTAGGATGTATTTTCTCCCAATTTACTTGTTGTTTTGTAACTTCTTATGTGTTATTTGTTACCACTTCTCATATGTCTTCACTTGGTGTCATCTCCTTTTTGTTGCCTGTCCGTTTCTTGGAACTGTGAGCCTGGTGTCTGTCTAGATTGGTTTGTCATTGAGTAAATTCATTGCCAGGCTCTTACCTGTCTGTAATTTTCACCATGACATTCCTTTAAGTTTCCTATAATTATATTTTCCTGTCAATTGTCCTCTTGTCCTTCCTTAGTCCAGCCCAAACCGGATTCTGTTAATAATAAACATGCTTTCAACTGAGCTCTGGAATTGCTTTATAAGTTTTGTAATTGTTGCCTAGAAAAGTGGCTGCTGTTTCTTTGGACAATCATTTCAGTTTTCCACTACCTCAAGTTATTCTATGTCTTACAGTCTCCTTTCTCCGTTATTTCTCTCTTTAATAGCTGTGTGTGGCAACACATCAGTTGGTGTGTTACCACCACACACGGGATAATCAGAGGATAAATTCTTTGAATTTGTGAGCTTGTCAATACTGTTTGTTTGAATGGCCATCTTCACTGCTACTAGGACTATCACACCTTTGACTTGATCATCTATGCTGAGTATTAATGCAACATGTAATAAGATGTTAATGCTACTTACTTATCAAAGGTGTTCACTTGGTTTTCATGAAATTTAAGATCCCTGCATTTTTCTTTCTTATACTTCTGTATGAACTTTGCTACTGTCAGCTGGATCTTTACCATGTCTCAGTTGTGTATAGAATTCTATATGGAGTTAAGAGTTGGCACAGATCCAACCTATAGTTTGAAGTCATATATATATATTCCATCTTGTTAGTTTTTTGTTTGTTTTTATGTTTTTCAAATTCATTGAGAAGTGGTGTTTCATTTGCAAATTTCATCATTTATTCTATTTTAAATCTTTGAAGACAGAATATTCTTGTAGATATATCCAAACTGTATATAAAGTGCCAAAGCGGCTATATTTTAAACTGTGATGCTGCTGCTCCGTAAGATTACCTGTGGACCAGATAATCATTCTCCCTGGTTTTTCTTTGAGTTCAGTTCTTTTCATGAACTTAGCTAATCTTTCATCGTGAAAATTTGTTCATCCACTTAAGAATAAAGGCCCTTCAAAGAATTCGGTAACCAAATGAGGTTACTGAAAATTGATTTTGATTCGGCTGTGCCAATTGATATCTCTTTATCAGGGAGCTGTTGTTACTTTAAAGAGTTTTACCATTTATTAAGCAGTTTCAAAATGAATGGTTTTATTTCATTACTCTTGTTAATTTCCCTCCCACTAAGTCCACCCTTTCTCTTGAGCCAGATCCAGAACTGACAGACAGACAGATAAAAACTGAAGATGACACTATTGTATTAAGTTGGGTCTCTTTCACTAGTTTAGTTAAATAGCTGCATTGTGAGTGAGTGTGTGTGTGATGTGGCGGTGCACGCAATCTCTGGAAGAATTCAATAAAAACCATTCACCCATCTTATTTTTGTCTTTGTTGTTGTTTTTCTCTTGGAAATGAAAGAAGAAAAAAGACAGTAGAAACTTTGCTACTGCCTTCTGAAATATCATTTAACGTGTTTGCCTATTGTTATAGATCCTAGTACTGCAACCAAACTATTTCAAAGTGTTTATTATTCACTTATTAGAAATTAAGAAAATATATCTTTCGACTACAGCCTGTTTTGCCAGTATTGGACCATAACAACATTGTGATGCTTATATATTTTCTTGCATGTAGTTGTAAAAGTAGTCATGCCTCTGCACAAAACACATCACCAATAGTAACACATATAATTGCACAGACGATTGCTATAACATTTGTTTAATCAAATATTTCGATACTACACTCAGTACTACCTATAAAAATAATAAGTAATTAGACAAGGCATTCATGCTAAAAACAGAACCTACCCTCCTACCAAAGAACTGGTGTTAGGTGGACTGGGCTCTTTAATCCTCTTGGGTGCCACTAGTTCAATGAAATTTACCCAACAAGCATTTTCTGATAGAAAAACATTCAACTCTTGAAACTCTGCCAAAAATAGAATGAATGAATTATATGTAGACTCTGAAAGTTGCATCATAAATTAATGTCTAAGAGTACAGTAGTTCCAAGTAAGACTTGATTCAGACTGTGACAATGCACACCATTATAGAAAAACGGGTATAAAATTAATATTGATGGCCTAATCCGCTATATATATAGCTGGTGGTGAGAGTTATAATTTAGTGTTTTATTGAATTTTTTAATCTATAGGACAGACAATGGTATTTGTAGGCTCCCCTCACATCATTGCTGTGATTGATGCCCAGTTTAAAATCCTCTAGGGCGACGGGCTATTACACCTAACATCATGCTCTTAATCCTTTTGTTATCAATATTTCTGCTGAAATACACTACCTATTTTGTAAGAAAATAAGGAAGAATTTTGTAAAATAACTTTGTCATTAAGCTAGTGTTTTGAACTTAAATTAGCATACTTAGATGTATGGGCAGCCTCAGGCAAGTTGGTGTCAAAAGGGTTAAATGTAATGAACAGATCTATTTATCAGACATACAGTTTTGTTTTTCATTCTTTCCCTGTATATCGCAATGCTGATAACACTAGTATGCATTATCCACTTGGAAAATTAATTGGCTACTAATCTAACTTCCCTATAAATAAAACAACACAATGTCACCATTGGATGTTATTGGTTAATAATATAAACTTGCTCACCTATATTCTTACAATCTCTCCTCACCTCAGTAACTAGAAGTAGCTTCATGTTAAATCACTCCAACCATCATCTATTGCTAACCAACACTTGTTTTTTGAATATGTATTCCACCACCTATGAAACAATGACAAAAAAAAAAAACCATGAAAGACTTAAGACAAAATAATTTGGTCGAAAATGAGCAACCATTTTTTTCTTGTGTTTGTTGGTTTATCATTTACAACTGTTTCACCTCATTCGATTTTAGTACTTTCCAAACAAATTTCTGTTTATTAGCTAATCTAATCAAGGTCAAAATGTGTGATCATTATTACATTTCCATGTCATTCCTACATGTTATAATTGATCATCGCTAGATGCTTAGGCATTATGCCTTACTATTTCTACATGTCAAGGTTGTATGCATTGTTGTCACCACATGTCTAAATTGTATGCCTGACTTGCTACATGTCTTAATACCGATCGTTGTTATATGCCTAGGTTGTATGCCCAGCCATTGCTACACACATAGGTTGATTGTATGACTTGTTACATGTCTTGGTCATGTCTGCTGCTTCATATCTAGTTAGTATGACCATTGCTACATACCTAAATCATATTTTGTATGTATGACTCATACAACATGCCTCGGGTATGTACCTGACCATGGCTACATGTCTAGCTTTATACACTTATGGTTACGTGTCTAGGACATAGGTCTGGTTGTTGCTACATGCTTAGGTTATGTACATGGTAGTCACCATACAGACTGCTGGTGCAACCTGTCACTAAATCTTCAATGAGATTTTCGTATTATTTAGGTGAGTGCCCATTTTTGCTCTCCTTTGTACAAAGCCAATAAACCAAAAATAAATTGTCTGGATTGTAATTTACAAAGCTCATGGATTTGATAATATTGCTATTCTATTTAAGAACTGGAATATGTAGGATATTAAATTTCTGCTACATAGCTGGTGAAATTTTAACTTAATCTACAATATTGGTGTAATTATAGCCCAATCAATTTTCGTTTGATTTATAAACAACTGTTACTAATTGATCTACCCTTAATGTGGAAAATTGATACTTCTAAGGACTGGTGAGTGATCTATCAAATTAGGAAAGATATTAACTGCTGCAGTGTTATCTTATACTAAGTATTCGAGTAGTTAAAAGTTATAATGTGACCTTGTGATTAAATACTGCTCGTTATATTGTATTTTTGTTTTTCCACGTAAATATGGAGTTCATTTTCTCCCCCTTAGGCATAGTTTATTAAGTTAAAAACCAAAAAATAAAAATGCAGTGTTGTGAGACTAGTTTCTGACAAATGTGGAAGATTGGTATTCGCTGCCTTACAAATTTAGTTTCCTTTTACATTGCTTGCCCTTACATTATCCCCCTATTTATTTATTATTATCATTTTAAAATAGATTTTAATCAAAAGCAAATTTACTAAAGAAATTTTTATTTCTTAAATAGGACATGTTAATCCAGAAGTTATCTTTGAACTTGAAACTAATCACCTGATAGTTTTTTCTTTTTTTTTTAGAAACTGGGGCATTGGGAATTATTATTATTATTATTATTAAGGCGGCGAGCTGGTAGAATTGTTAGCACGCTGGACAAAATGCTTAGCAGTATTTCGCCCATTGCTCTGTTCTGAGTTCAAATTCTGCTCAGGTCGACTTTGCCTTTCATCCTTTCGGGGTTGTTAAAATAAGTACCATTTGAACACTAGGGTTAATGTAATCAACTCATCCCCTTCCCCAAAATTGCTGCCCTTGTAGCAAAATTTGAAGCCGTTATTATTAATGAGATAATTAAATTTGAAATAAAAGGGTCCTCTCGATCCTACGTTGACGTCGTCCATTCATCTACTATGCAGCGTGTACCAGGTGTATATATATAGTCATGGTACTATCACTAATGTGATTGCCTTATACCTTGTCAAGTCTTAGGTATCACTACTCTATGTGATCTCTCTATTCAGATGCAACATGACAAAGAAGGGGAATAGAAGCGAGTGTTGTCATACCGAAGTACCAAGGCGCGAGCTTGAGCGAAAAGGGAGTATGATGTAAGAAAAAGAGTCTAGTAGAGGAAGTAATGGAAGAGACAGAGTGATAGCAGAGTGGTAAGATGGTGAATAATACAGGTGGCTGATAGTAAAAGTGAGTCATGGCTTGCAGTGCATTGTGAGTGGTCGTGATTAACAGTGCCTTGTATACAGACATCTGATGCAAGCACTTGTTACACAAGCAGCATGATGGGAGTAAGTAGAGTGGTAAGAGGATCAAATATGGTGCATTTTTCTTTGTTACACAGCAGTATGATACACTAAAGAGAAACGTCAGATGAGGGTCTAGAAGAAGAAAGCACAAGATATGGACTCTTAACAAGAACACAACGCTGGGAGATCCAAATGCAGTTTAAGTTGTACATCTCAGCTTCCAGAACTGCTACCATTTTACTAATATATATGGTACAATAATCAGTAATTGCAATTATCACTAGACAATAAGCAGTAGAATTATCTAACGGTTTCATTTATTGCGAGCTATATCAGAATTTAGTGTTTGCGTCTATAACTGGCTAAATTTTACCATTTTAGACTAAAAATCTTTTACAATCACAATAAGTCTGATATATTCATATTTTTTGATTTAATCTCATTTGGAATGGATTATTCCATATAGATTCTTATAAACAATACCTGCCTTTGACTTGTTTTTGTGTTATAAGATTAGCTGGGAGTTGTTCTGTTGAGCGATGCGTTATAAACTCTAAATAAGCACAATATCTTCTTTACGTGTTTGAAATGTAATTTTTACAAGATGCACATGGAATTACTTATGAATGTAGTCTCACTAGCAATTGGAAACATTGCCAAACCTGACTCTCGAGCAGACAAACATGTGAACCAGTAAATAATTGGTTTCTTTCATACTTGTATTTAAATACTTTGATAGGGATTCTTTTTGTCAGAACAATCCGATTTTCTGAATGCACTCTGTAATTAAATATATCTAATAGTTATTTTAATATTCCAGATGATTGCATTCTTTGATTCTGGCGGAAAACCGTCTCAAATCGTCGCAGGGGACGACTGGGGCAAATTCACATGCTAAATAAATGGATTAGACAGTTTCATAACATATCTAAGATAAGAAATTACTTTATATTGATTGATCTTTACAAATTGTCTACTATTCTATGATTCCCCAATTAGCGGTGCTTCCATGACAAATGACAGTCTTTAGAAAAAAGAAGAAATACTCAATTTTATACATTGCTATATAAGAAATCCTAAGTTAGAGGATATACAGATATAGCGGAATAATTACTAGTACCTAGTTTTTTTTTTTGAAGTAAAAAAAAATGTAAATGACTACTTTAATGTGTTTAATGGGTGGTCAGCTGGCAGAATGATTTTTGAATTGTCACTGCCAGGGAGTCTACACTTAGTTTTATTCATTACACAAGTGCAGAATTATTGAGAATATTGCAATGGAAGCAAGCCTTAGGTGATAACTATTAAACTGTTATGTAAATAAAGGACAATCAATGAGGGATTAATTCAATTCATTCTTGTATCAGCTGATATACTTTTAGTAATCGAGGGAAGAAGGAAACATCTAGCTATGAGTATAGAGTATATGTTTGTATATAAGTTAAAGTTTCGCCTATAATGTGGGATTTATTCTTGTATGCTTTAGTTCCAGAAAGAGGGTGTGACCTAACTAAGAATATGATCAGAGCTTCCCTAAAGATTGTTTCTAAATGAATTTTTCAGTATTATTTGATCTTAGCTTGTTCAAGTAGTAACTTTATTGCTCCTCTCTCACTCTCACTCAAACTGGCCCCTCCTCTCTCTCTGCAATTAATAGAATCCTCACTATTAGAAATATTCAAGAGGAAAGCTAATTTTGATAGGTACTCTGAGGAGAGTGTTGTACTTGGTGAGCCGTTGGAACGTCGGATAGAATACATTGTGGATTTAGTTATGGACCTTCATGTTGTAAGTTCAAATCTCAGCGAGAAGAACGTTACTTTTTATCTTTCAAGGACTGATTTAATCCATTATCTCCGTTCGACTCACCTAGCTCCCTAGAGAAACTTGTAGCTTTAAACATAAAAAAAAGAGTTATCAGAGTTAACAAGACTTTCTAGGTTGACTTGCAATGCGGCTAAACTGGCAATCCGTTTAAATTTAATATCGCTGGCATGTCTTCACAGCATGTTCAAATATCACATCACCCAGTTTGATATTTCTTGAACTTAGTTATTTGTGATAAAATAGTGAAATGAACCTAGAATTAGAGGGTCTTTAATTTTTGTTGTGCCCATGCTTTTTTTTTGTCTATGATTCTTACACATACATAGCTTAAATGTATTAAATAGAACAAAATTCATCTCCAAGAAAAAGGTCATCTTCAAAATATCACGATTGTTAGATGCCTGGTCGCAAGTCCTTCAAAAGTTTAGTGGAAGTTGATAGAAGTTATGAAACATCAAATTAAAGTCAAGAGACAGTGGTAGAGACCACCTTATTTCGAGTTAAAGTCTTCTTGGAGAAGAATGACCAACAAACAGGAAATCTGAAATTCCAATTGTTGTTTGTCATTCACTCTGTGTATCCGAAACATTTTTATACGTTTGTCCTAAACGTCCATGCTTCTTTTCCGACTTTTAGACTTTGTTTCATACATTTTGAATAATATAGAGCTTTCCTTTCATAAATTTCAAGTTTGTCTGATGGTTGAAAGAAACAGTAGGAACGTGTATCATGCATGATGCGTAGACGCCAGGGAAATATGTTGTGTGTGCCACATTTGATAGAAAGGACAAGCAAAGGGTTGACCAGAGTGATTCCTAGATTTAGGGTTAATTAAGCAACTTGCTAGAAAGTTAAAATATATTTCTACTTGTTTAGAGTGATCTAATTAAACAGGAATGACAATTACCAAAACTAATATTGACGTGATTGTCATGTAGTCATGTACCTGACCGTTTTGCAAGCAGAAGTCTTTAGGATTGTAGAAGAGGATGCGCCACACTCTGGTTTCATGGACTTCTGTGATTCTTTGAACATTTCCACAATATTTGTTGATCATTTCTAAATTGTCTCCATATTTTCTTCTCTAATACGTTACACTATTAACCATATTCCAATATTTGACCGATTACATTATAGAGAAACATTATTTAATTATTTAATTCATTTCCAATTATTTGATTAATTTCATTGAATATTGAATTGAGATCTGTTCAAACACTAAGGATATTTAATCCTTCAATTCTACTATTGAATTCGTTCCGTTATTTAATAAAATCAGCATTTCGTCATTAGATGGTGTGCTATTAAAAGTGTTTCGCCGTTGAATGTATTCTGTTATTATACACCAAACGTTTCCTGCTATGAACCGTGCTCCACAATTACACGTTGTTTGTATGTTCTGTTATTTATGTTTGGCTATTAACCATAGAATATCATGCGTTATTAAATATGTTCTGTAATTTAACATTATATCACGTTTCCTGTTATTAAATGTGTTTATTTATTTTGTGAATATTCTGTCAATAAAGTCTGTCTACACCTTTCTGTCAATGGAAAAAGACCATTTCACTGTTGTTTCGTATTTTTTGTTGTAAATCATTTAACTGTTTTGTTGTTCACACACACAGAGACTCACACACAAATACATATGCGCGCGCATACACGCACACTAATACATATGCGCGCGCACATATACACACACACACACGCACACATATATTTCTGGTTTCAAATTTTGGCACGAGGCCAGAAATTTTGGTGGACGGTTAAGTCGATTACATCGACCCCACTGTTCAACTGGTATTTATTTTATCGCCCTGAAAAGAATGAAAGACAAAGTCGACCTCGGCAGAATTTGAACTCAGAACGTAACAGTGGACGAAATGCCTCTAAGCATTTTACCAGTTCGCCGCCTTAAACGCACACACACATATGGTAGACAGCTGTAGACACTAATATACACACACGAACTCGTATATAGTAGACTGTTGTATACAATTGTATAAACACAAATATACATATATTTGGTAGACAACTGCATACTGTGGTGTGCACACATACATACGTACATGCATACATACATACATACACGCACACACACACACACACATATATATATATACACTCATGCATAAACATTGTAGACAGTTACATACAAAGGTATATACACATATACTGTAGATAGCTGTATATAATAGTATGTGCACATATATACACATAGTAGTAGACAGCTGTATACGATGTTACCCACATATGTAAGTAGTTCTATTTTTATTGTCTACTTTCACTTTATAACTGAGCGTAACTCTGTGTCTCGAGGATAAGTGTTGGGTGTTTGAAAAGTTTTGTGTGCAGCAGTATCAGTCTATGTTAGTTCCAGTGTTTGTGAACGTTCTTGATGTTTGGCTGCATATTTGCCTGTATGTCTTTTCATAATTTTCAAGACACTTATAAGTATTGGAACTTTTTATTTTCGAGTTCGACATTTTGGATATTTCTACCTCTATATCGAGATCGTTTCACCATTACTTTTAGACATATTGGGACTGATGCATAGATTAGAGGACATGGGTTTTTGGTAGACTACAATGTTTGGTTGACTAGCCTTTATCCCCCAGTCTGCATTGACCCTCTTGCGACACCCAAGCCGATTGATCGGCCCAAGGAATTTGAGGCTAATTCATCGGCCCGATGAAACAAACCTTTTGAAGTGTAATAACCTATTAGGGATCGTCTTTCAAGAGATATAATATAAAACTATATGACATATATAGTTTTGCATACTAATAAAGTAAGGCACTTTATCCTTTGCTTTCTACATGCACCCATCAATTTCAATCTCAACAGCAAAAAAAACTTTTTGGTTGCGCATACCAAAACACCGAGCGTCTCAAAAGGGTTAATTAGTATGTCATTTCAGAGGATGATCACTTCGTCATTCTTTGAGAACTTTTGTAATGCATGATGTTTACCTACGTATTTCATGATACTGACGTAATTTCCAGTGTATGAAAGCTCCAACTGTGCTCCATCTTTTTACACACTTCACTCGAAGACTGCTAAGTCACCGACAAAAAGTTAATTATTTCTTCTCAGCCCTCACTTAATTTTCAGTTGCTTTCTGTATTCAGCTTTATTGTATGTTTGGGGATTTCTTATGGGAAGGCTTTGGTCTCGCGTCTATAATGTGACTCCGATTTACGTAAAGCATTTCTCAGCCAGTACTTTCATTTTTAAAATATTCAATTCGAGTTTGTTCAGTCATATTCAGAATTGGTTGTGGCTTTTCTTTTTACTGTCTTAACATTTCATATTTTCATCCCATTCTAAATTTAGTTTTTAGTATTTCAATACATCCTGTTAACATTTCTCCGCCCAACTAACAGTTAACTGTTAGCCAACTGCTAAAGAAAACAGATGTTTTGTTCATGTTTTATACCTATTTCTATTAGTTTTATATATTAAATATTTTTGTAGTCTTACAGTGGATATTTCCTGACAATTTTCCAGTTCCAGAAGACTGCGACTTCCCTATATTCGTGGTGCATATAATCGTGCGGGTTAGTGTATTCTAATGCAGTCCTGGTTTTCCTTATTTTCCTATCTATTTTCGCTAATCTAATTGAGAACATTATAACTTATTTGCGGAACACCTTGTTATTACCATAATGCATCTGTAATATTTCTTTGCAAACTTTTCCATTTATGTATATTCTGTTTCGCTTAATTCCTACCTAAGTTTGTGTTTAGCGTAATTATTTTACTTTTTCTTCTGCCTAACAAATGAATGCATTCTTTTTGTTTAGTTTTCCAAACCAATTTTTCTTAGCATGCTGATTGTAAACATCATATAAAAAAAGTTACTAAAGGATGGAGCCTCCTTAGACGATTTTTTTTTAATGCTAAATGTTTCTATATGTGTTTTTGATACACCAGTCTAATTAAGGGTATGTTGTGATCCGACAGTACCTACCATTCTTCTTATTTTCTTGTCTTACATGCTAAAGTTCGATACACAATCTAGAATATTCAACTTTTATATTGTAGCAAATAGTCCCCGTTGTCTTTCCAAAGAGTAGACATGTAATATGTAGAAGGGTTCCAAATAATTAAAGTCGTCTTTTAGCGAATGCTTATTGATATTCTCTCCAGTTAGTAGTTAGGCTTTGAAGTACTAAGTAATCAGAGTTACAAGCAGTATTCCAAGATGCCTAAAGCAAAAAATTCCCTGAATACCAACGTTATTGATGGATCCCTCGAAGTTAATGTTATCAGTACTGAGCTACCGAGCTCTCGATCAGGTGTTGATGATTTTATTTTTAGTTTAAGGAAATCAAGAGGATTATTTCCTCATTAGTGTATTCATTTGTTATTCATTAGTGTATTCATTTCTTTCTGCAAATTGAATATATCTCTGAAATATTTTGGGAGAACCTGCTTGGTATTTTAGAAGGACCTGTTCGATGTTGTAAAGGTTAGGATTAAGACCAGATATTTGAAAGGTAATTGTGAGTTATAAGTACTTAGGTAATAAAAATAAATGCGCCCTTTTTAAAGCCCAGGCAGGGTCATGGGCCCGGTTTCCCGGTTTCAATGGCGTATGTGTTCCCCAGCTGGACGGGTCGCCAGTCCATCGCAGCGTTACTCATTTTTGCCAGCTGAGTGGACTGGAGCAACGTGAAATGAAGTGTTTTGCTCAAGAACACAACGCGTCGCCCGGTCCAGGAATCGAAACCACAATCTTACGATCATGATGCTGACACCCTAACCACTAAGCTACGCGCCTCCACACTAGTACTTAGGTACTTGTTAGATATTTTAGAAGCATCTTTTAGATATTTTAGAAATACCTGTTAAATATTTTAGAGAGACCTGCTAGATATTTTAGGAGTATCTATTAGATAATGGCATTTATCAGATATTTTAGAGGGACCTGCTAGATATAGATACTTGTTACATATTTTAGAGGCACCTATTAGATATTCTAGGGGTAACTATTAAATATTTTTAAAGCACTTGTTAGGTATTTTAGAAGTATCTGTGAGGTACCTCTTAAATATACTGGAAGTCTTTGTTAAATATTTTAATGTACTTAAATATTTAAGAAGTACTTGTTGAATATAGGATACTGATTGATACTTAGGTGTCTATTAGACATTGTAACTACAAGTTTGGAAATTTTACCTTCTGGATATTTTCCTTCGTATTCTGTCATTTCTTGTTGGTTTAGAGTGTTATCTCTTTCCGACAATGATCTAAATTTTGCTCTTACATTTTCTTGCTGCCCAAACTCCAGTTTGCTCTAAATTTATTATGAGTAATTAGATAACGTTAAATACATCATTTGTATTTGCATAAAATACATCATTTGTATTTTCAACATCTGGTAATTTCGTTGCAAGCTAATTACATTGCAAGTCAATATATGACCGATAAATTCATCTCCAGGTCAATTATTCGTCGCTTAATTTGTCATAAAAATTTTTATCTGCAGAATAAAATATACATCGCTCGTTAAACATTAAATATTTTATTTGTAGAGTAAGTAGGTCACATATTATCAATTTTAAAGAAATTCAAAAACAAAATATTTCCTCTATATGATCTAGAACTCTAGATATCTTGAAAAAGGATCAATCAAGCAACAAAGCAATGGTCGAACAGTATGCCATGTATATTATCGGTGTGGAAACTCTACATCTACCACCCAAATGAATATATAAAAGTGTCTTTAATGAATATAAAAATTGTAAAATCCTGGATTATTTACGAGAAATTGTTCATAATTTTAGAGTTTCTTTTTCTTCATTCAGTTTATAATAGTGTTATCGCTTAAGTGGATTTTAAAAATTGTGATTTTATGTTTAAAAGTAACTGATTTGTTTTCCTTTTCTACGTATATGACGAGTAAATTTGATATTGATATTTTATCCTTAGTCTTTGAACGTCTATTTAATTCCTAAAAAAAAAAAAAAAAAAAATACGACCTTTCCTGTGCGAATAGAAGCTTTGAACAACGATTAAGTGATTTATTTACTCCGCTGACAAAAGGCATGGCAATGTATTTGCCATAGCTATGAATTTACTGATGTAATTACGCGCGAGGAATTTATCAGACAACATATTCTCCTCCATAGAATTTTTCACGTCTTTTCCTCTTAGCGACTCACTCGTTTCTTGTTTTGTCTTACTTAGTTCTTAGGAAAATGGTTTACTTTGAACTCTGTTTGTTCTTTTGGGCTCAAAGAGTTGTTTTGCTTTTCACAACAGCAGATTTTTAGCAACGAGTTTCTGTATATATTATTTGTTACTTTTATCATATGGGTGTACGGATATTTCCAGGACGTTATGTGTACGATGATATGCTTCCATCTTCATATTATATATATATATATATATATATATATATATAGAGCCTTGTGAGTGAATTTGGTAGACGGAAACTGAAAGAAGCCCGTCGTATATATATATATATATATATATATATATATGCGTGTGTCTTTGTATCCTTGCTTCTCGCCGACCACTGCCTAATAACCGATGTTGGTGTGTTTATATATCCGTAACTTAGCGGTTCGGCTAAAGATATCGATAAAATAAGTACTAGGTGTACACAGAATAAGCCCTGGGGTCGATTTCTTCGACTAAAACCCCATAAGGTGGTGCTCCAGCATGGTCGCAGTCAAATGACTGGGACATGTAAAAGAATAAAAGAAAAAGAAATATGTATACAAGTTGTAATAATGAATTCAAACCAAATATATATATATGTATGTTTATATATATATATATATATATATATATATATATATATATATATATATAGCTGATGAAGGGGATGTTTCTATGTGGCTTGCTTGTTTGTTGCACCTTGTTTACCATTTTTGTCCTTGTTCTTTTGCCACGTCATGTACCCAGTTATGTATCTATATGTACATGTGGATGAACGTATATACATACATGTACATATATATGCATATACTCATATATTGTTTATATATATATATTATAGATAATGTACACACACACACACACACACACACACACACACACACACACACACACACACACATATATATGCAGTGGTTGTTTCAACTTTGATTTTCATCTTTGAGACGGCATAACATTTCGGCGGTTCATATCTACTGTAATGTAATTCTTTATCTACCTCTACACTATTGTCGTATTTAAAGAGTCCATCTTTCAGATTTTCCATTCTTCTCAACATTTCTCCAGTACATTTCTCCAGTTCCTTTTTATTTATGTTTTTCTTTCTATGCTGTTCTGGATTGATGTTTTCTTGTTCAATATTTTGCAGTTCTTGACTTTCACTTTGCTTATGTTTGTTTGTTTCACTTGTTTTACCTCAATCTTCCATGTTTACGTTCACAGTAATTTTAACGTTCTTTTTTTTTTTTTATATATATTCTTTTTCATTTGATTTTTGTCCATCATTTATGTTTCGTTATATTATCTCTCCCTACATTATTCAATTTCTGTGTCTGATATCTTTTTCGTCTTATATTTTCTTAAATTAGCTTGTCCTTTGGGATTCGAAGTTACTTTAAGATTAGGGTGAGCATACTTCTTTAAATATGTATAATAGGAAAGGATCTCAGTTTACTCTGTCACGCACGCGCACACATATATACACCATATGCATTTTATGCATGGGAATAAGAATTATTGCCAGTGCACTTTGTTAAATCATTTATAGAAAACATTGGTTTCAACTTTTGGCAGAAGCAAGTCCGGCGGAGCGGGTAAGTCGATTACATCGACTCAGTGCTCAACTTTTACTTATTTTATCAACCCCGAAAAGATGAAAAGCTAAGTCGACCGCAGTGAAAATATCGCTAAGCATTTTACCCGGCATGCTAATGATGTTGCCAGCTCATCGCCTTGTGTTTAGAAAATTTTAAGAATTAAAGTAGTTGAAATCGTGTGGTATAAAAACAAAAGCAATAACGAAAACAAGAAATATCGCAGCAAAGATGCATGATAGTGATGTCCGACGTGGCATGCAGACCATCATATAATTTGTTTTATTCATCTCTTCTATTTTATTTTGACATGCGCAGTGCGTGTTTATACGTCTCTGTCCGGTTCCTACACAAAACTGTTTACATATCACAACCATCTCATGAACCTGCGTTTGTGAGGAGGGCTTCGTGCTCCGATGGTCCTTGAAAAGATTAAAATACGCGGCTACGTCACTGGCATTGTTCGTTAGTTGTAGGTTTATATATACTTCAAGGGAAATTGCGTATACAAATTTTAAAGCGAACTTGTACTTAATAAAAGATTTGCAAAACGCAAACATTTTGAAACACTAAAAAAAAAAAAAAACGAAAAATATTTACAAAAACTTATTCATGGAATTAAGATATATTTTGAAACAACCCCCAGCTCCACACACACACAAAACAAAAACAAAAAAAAAACGAGACAAATCACTATCCAGAAGCCTTTTTCGGGACATCGGAACGAATACCGGAAAACCAAGACACCCTGCTTAAGATCAGAGCTATTCTCATGTCTTCGCTGTCAGTGTTGACCGAAACTAAACCACTACACTTAATGATTGCTTGTCACATATTTGAACTGTATAACTTCATATTTAGTGTAAGTGATTATTTTTTATCGACATGAAACTCTGCTTCCTATTATATTCTTTCTCCATACATTACTACTGTTATGCAGTCACTGAAGTTCCATTGATTTTATACTCTCACTTTACATCTCCAAAAGTTTTATGAATTAGTTCCAGGAGAAAGTGTCATTTGTCTCGAGCTTTGCTGATCTTGTCTTACAAATGGGTGAGTAGAAAATCACCGATGGAGTACCTGAAGGAGGTGAAATGAAGTGTTTAATACGAGATTTAATGAAATACAGTTACAGTTACCGAGAATGATGTTTGAATTGAGTAGTTTTTTTTTTTTGTGGAAAGGGATAGTTAACGTAGGAGTTCGTTATTCATGATTGTTGCAGCTGTTGGTGGACAAGGAGAGTATAGAGAGTATTAGTGGAGGCTTGTAGATTAGGAACCACTGACATTTCTGTCACTAAAAAGTCTCGGAGAAATCTTGAAGAGTATTATTTCCTGTTCAAGTCCAGAAAATCAGCCTTACATAAACGTGTGATTGCCATGAGCAGTTAGAGTGCAAGACTATGTGCTTGTGAAGGAGTGCGAACGTTTAGTTGTGTCGTTCATAATGTGTAATACTCTTTGTTTCCTTGTCAAATGATTGTGTTACGATGTTGATGAATGGAACAAGTATCGGTGTATATCGTTGTTGTCGTTATTGTTAACTCAGACATCACATTGTCTTCTCTGGTACACAATGACAATATATTTACTTGAAATACAAACGTGAAAAATTCCAAAGAACTGCACCTTTCATCTATAAAGATCTCGAAGCTACCTCTCGGTGGAACAGCTTCTAAACTGAAGAATTTCATACATTAAACTTAGCTTCTGTGAATATTCCCGAAATGCCATTTCCTTAACATTGTCAAAATGTTATCATTCAATTTCTTTGTCTCGTTGGACACAATAAATTCTTCAGTGTTTGGCCATGACTGGCATTCTACACGCACACACACACACACACTTGCATGCATACACTGACACAGAAATATAATAGCTATAGTAGCTATATATGTACCATATAGTAATGTTAGTTGTAGCAGTTGTTGTTAGTTGCTGCTGCTCGTGGTAGAAATAACTGGTGATTAAGTATTAACAAGACACACAATGACATATCTCTATAAATCAACACAGTTCGTTAATAGACACCACAAAAGTAACGTGTTAAGACGGCCCCATACGAACTCTCATCGAACTCTGAAACACAAACGGCGATACTGTCGTTCTTTCTTAATCGATGTAATAGTTATTGATTAGAAAGCAAAAAGACAATATGATGAAATGTGCCATGAAAGATTAATCACTCATTTTTACAGGGGCGTCATATGAAAGTGGAGAAATCGGTCAGATCGCGATATTAAACTTTATCGTTTCATATAAATATGTGTCACATAAGGTAGATTTGATATACAACACACATACACACACACACACACACGCACGTAGGCACACACACACACCATGCAGTTATTGGCTATTATTTAAATATCAGGTATACATATTTATGCGTAACCCCTTTTACCAATCTATCTATCTATTTATCTATCTGTCTGTCTGTCTGTCTGTCTGTCTGTCTGTCTCTCTCTCTCTCTCTCTCTCTCTCTCTATATATATATATATATATATATATATATATATATATATACATATATATATGTATAGAGAGAGAGAGAGAGATGTTTATCATCTGTATCACCATATGTGTGTGTATATATGTATGTATATATATGTATAAATAATACAAAATGGGACAAGGACGCAAAACATCCAGACAGTTAGGTGATACAAGAAAGGGACAAAACATCCAGATAGACGATACACAGAGGACACGGACAGGTCATTCGGAGTTTTCTTTCTTCAGTCGAGATCCAGATTATACTTGCAATTTTGGCTGGTTATTCTCGATATTGCTCCAATCTGGCCAGCCCCAAAGAAAAACTAAGCTAAGAGCATTATATTCCTTGGAAGAAAGCAGCGAATGTATACAAAAACAAGGACGGAAAAAACGAACAATGTTACACTAATACAATAAAATATATATATAAAATGTATATGTATATATATATATATATATATATATATATATATATATATATATATATATATATATATATAGTGTAGGTATCAGTTAGAGGAGTTTATTATCTCTAAGGGATAATTAAATCTAAAGTCGCTCCTGGTTATTACCTAGTACATTAGTTCACTCGCTGCATCGAATCGACGTTGCCTGAAGAGGTGCACAGTGTACCACGCGTCAAGTGCTGAAGTGATCGCAGAGAAACGTGAAATGAAATGCTTTGCATGCATAAGAACACAACGCATCACCTGGCCGAGGAATTGAAACCACAGTCGCGCGATCGTGCGTGCAAATAGCCTAACCACTAGGCTTGCACCCAATACAAGTACGAGGCCAGTAATTTTAGGGAAGGGGTCGAGTCGATGTTCGTGCCTATGTAGTCACCGCCAGACAGACATCTCTCGGCACTCATACCTTTTGACTTAGCGGAGCATCCAGTTTATAACAGCTGGGTGAAGAGAGGGCTGTGCAATTACCCGAAAGGTAGTCATTACAACCAAATAGACTGGAGCAATGTTTAATGAAGTGCTTTGCTCAAGGTCACAACACACCACCCGATCCAAGAACTGAACTCATGGCTTTATGATCATGAGCAGATCACCCTTACTACTCGGCTTTTTGGCTTCACACCTGAGCGCGCGCACGCACACGCATCATTCATAAAAAATACTCCAATGTGCAAACATTAACTGCATGTTTACCTCTGATGCGGAAGCTGCATACCAAGGGGTAATCTCGTCAAGAATTTATACCACTTCGGTTTAATATTCAAAATCTAATTTCATATTGAGCACATTTCTTCCCATCGTTTGCAAAGTCAAATATTGATCAATTTCATCTAACCATAAACACACATGCACATGCACGCTTGCGAACGCATAAACACGCGCACCCACATACATATATGTCTATACATCAGAGCTGTCACCGTCCAAGCGAGTATGACATAGTGCCAAACATACACATTTACTCACATTCCCAGCCTTTGGCTCAGCTGAGTAGACCGCCGCGCTGCTCGGTTCAAGAATTGAACCAACAGCCTCATATGACCATAAGACAAAACCCTAACCATTAAGTCACCCCCACGCACACACACACTTACACACACACATACATTCACACGCTTTAAATGTGTGTCTTTTATCTTTTATTTGCTTCGGGCGTTAGATAATGCGGCCATGCTGGGGCACACCTTTCAAGAATTTTAGTCGAATGAATCGACTCAAGTAGTTATGTTTTTTTAAATACCTGATGCTTATTCTATCGGTTTACTTTGTCGAACCGCTAAGTTATAGGGACGTAAACACTGATACCAGTTGTCGAGCGGTAGTGGAGGACAAACACACACATGTGCACACATGCAATGGGCTTCTTTTACTCACAACCTGGAATTATGTGGTTGGGAGGGAAACTTCGTGCCACGTAGTCACTCGTATTATATATATATATATATATATATATATATATATATATACGAGTGGAGCGGCCATGCTTATACTGTAAAGCCAGGAAGAAAAGTGGCGCAATCAGGCTCAAACTTCGATCACGCGACCACAATAATACCAACTATAAGCAGGCATGCACAAAATGCAGAGCGATAATAATAAAGATATGTTATGGCATAAGTGTAGATAACTTTCGACTTCGCCTCGTATATATGTATATATACAGATATATATGTATGTATGTATAATACTTTTGTAACTGTATTATATGGTCAAGAAGTTCATGTAACCATATTTAATAATCTACATTAGTGATCATTGTTTGCTATTCATTGTCTCTGTACATTCACAAACTTTGTATGACTTCACTTTATTGCTAAGATAATACATCACAAAATGATAATTTATAATAATAGCTTTGTGATACAAATCGTAGATACCTTAATACACAATTGATTAAGAAGACAAAAACAAAACCTGGACAAACATTAATTCCTAAATTCTGAGTTGAATCAATTAGTCAGACATTAAAAAAAAAAAAAATAAATAAATGGAAATGAATGCAACGTGCTTATGATTCAGCTGCCTTCCAGAATATTCTTAGAATAAAACAAAGAAAAAGACAAATGAAACAAATAAGCTATTGAACCAACAACAGAAAAGAAATAACAAAGAAATACGAAAGCGAGCTGTCCATTGATTCTTGACGTTCTGTCTAAGACTTGATTCCATTTTCTTATTATTTTCCATCAAGATATAAGATATAAAGAAGGTAGACAAAGTTCTACGCGGCAGTAGCGTATATTTATTAAGTTTTATCCACGTATCTTTCGTAAGATATCGTATAACTTGCTTAATATTTTAGTTGTGTATCTCCTAAAAGGTTGTGTATAAATTCATAACGTAATTTTTGTCTAATCCATCGTATATTTTGGTGAAAATGTTTTACAAGTTATTTTCTTTTTCCGTGTATCTCCCACGTAAAACACTGCTTAATATATAATATATTTTGTCTAGATATTGCACAGCCTACAATAGAACTCAACTCAATAAATATTCCATAAAGGATTTTAGTAATTTTTCTATCTTTAAAGTAATAAATGTGAAGCTCTTGTAAAGAATAAATCACCTATATGAAAATGGCTGACGTTTTTCCATTTTTGTGCTTTAGCATGGCTTTTAATATTTCTTATTAGTATTATCTGCACTTTTTATGTTTGGTTCATATATACATACATACATTATATATATGTATATGTATATTTACATACACACACACATACATACATACGTACATACATATATCTATATGTGTGCACACACACACACATATAAATTTATATATGTGTGTGCATGTATTTATGTGTATATACATATATATGTATACATATGTGTGCTTATATACGCCCATATATATATTTATATGTATAGGTTTCGTAGAACTCGGTATATGAGAATATTTTAAAATTTTTAGTCAGCAGAATGCATCAAAAGTGACTCAAGGACGGCGAATTCGTCTAATGCAGTCATCAAACTGATTTAAAGCCTGAGGGTTCGTTCTGCGTATAATTAACATTAAAGAGTTATGTGCTAATGAGAAATTTTTTCAAATGTTCCCATTAAACAGAGGGCAAGCTTAATAGAAAACGAAATACAGACAAATACGTACACAGGCGCAGATACAGCTATGGTATTATGAAGTCTGGTTTGAAATTATGTGGTTTCGGTTATACGGCATCATGGACAAATGTTTTTTAGCATACACCAGGGACGACTGATGTCGTGTGAGTGAATTTGATGAAAGGAAACTGTGTAGAAGCCCATCATATATGTATACGTGTGTGCGTGTGTTATGCGTACGTGCGCAGTCGTTTTCGTCGTTCACTTATATATGTTGCCACTGTCACATCTAACATTACCGAAGTGGCATTGATTACACAGAAATGACTGTTAACCAATTTAAGAACGTATTCCAACAACATATTTATACATTCAGAAACCTGTAGGTAAACAAAACAAAAAAACTTTTCTTTTCTTAAAAATATAACACTATACACCTCATCCCTGATATAGAGTATCAAGTTACCTATAAAATAAAAACTTCCTGTATTATTTGTATTGAGAAAATATTTTCAGTCATGAAACACAAATCCAAAACGTTGAGTAAGCTCACAGAATTAATCTCTTTATATCCTCACATGCACGGGTATCTCCTTAAATACCATTATGACATTCAAACAGAGGTGTCAGGAGATTCAAATAGAACAAAACGCTTTCATTCACTTTTCAAATAATAATTAGCAACATAACTAATAACAACTTCAGAGCAATCATCAGAAAAATTGTGTCCAAAATACATGAACGTGCAGTAATTCTCTCACAATAGCTCAGTATCAAAAACCCACAAGGGAACATTTTTTTTTCATTTCCTTTCTTTTTAGTAAACCCTCATAATCACCACCACCACCACCACACTATTTCTATTGTGACACAAATATACACACGCATACGTCTTTACAAACACACACCTTCAGATATACGAGGGTGTGCTGAAAAGTTCCTGGCTTTGAGTGAAAGAAAATACAGAAGGATCAGTTAATCATGATTTTATTCAATATATTCCCCGCTCAAATTCACACCCTTAATTGCAGCGGCCCTTTAGTTTTTCTAAGCCCTGTGAAAGAACTCGGAAGCTTGGACCTACAACCAAGCCTTTCGTGACACCCTTATACTCAGGAACTTTTCAGCACCCACTCGTATATACGTCTCAGATGGCCCCAAGAACTGCACTAACGTAATGTATACGTTTTTATAAGCACACGCACACGCACTTGAACTTTAAACACTTCGAACAATCAGAGACATGCATCCGCATTCACGAAGCACAATGACAGAGAAAACCGCGAACGCAAGTTTCAAATATATCCCCATCTTAATACAACTATTAACCTCTTTTCAGAATCAACATATCACATGCAGATAGAACAAAAGATAGTACCTTAGATTACCTGACGGGGTATGTTATGGCGAACGGAATACATCCATGTTTCGAAGCTCGTCGAAACGCCGGTGTTAAAACGTGGGTAACTGATGAAGTAGAATGTTCTCTATGTGGCTTGTGTGTTTTCTCGTCTACGTTTTGTTTGCAATGTCCTGTACCCAGATATGCACCTATACATACAGGTGGATGTCGGTATGCACATACCTGTACGTATATATGCATATACTCATTTACTATTTGTTTATATATATATATATATATATATATATATATATATATATATATATATATATATATATTCATAACATATAATTGCCAACCAAGTGTGACGTCCTATACGGGGCAGCGCTACTGGCGTTTATAGCCCCAGGAAGACACCTTTGACTTCGATTTCACCTGCGTCGGCAGGTCTTTGCAAGCAAAGTCTAGTGTCCAATGAAAGAAAGTTACGCATAAGTGGGCTGGTTACACCACTGCTATAGGCCACGGGTTATGGTCTCACTAGGCTTGCCGCGTTTTCTCAAGCACAACATATTTCCAAAGGTCTCGGTCACTAGTCATTGCCTCGGTAAGGCCTAATGTTCTAAGGTCGTGTTTCACCACCTCATCCCAGGTCTTCCACAGGTTCCCTCAACCGCATTTATATATATATATATATATATATATATATATATATATATATATATATATATATATATATATATATATATCAGGACGTAACCAACAGTAAACAAAACGAAATACGAAAACAAATGAGTTCAATACGCAAACAATGAGAAAAACAAATGGGAAACAAGACAAGTAACATAAAGAACGACCCTTCATCAGTTCAACTGTCTTCGAAGACTTATATTGTCGTTCAATGCCCGAAATGAGGAGTAGATAGACAGCCGACAACTGATGAAGGGTCGTTCTTTATGTTACTTGCCTTGTTTCCCATTTGCTTCTCTCGTTGTTTGCGTATTGAACTCATCTGTTTTCGTATTTCATTTTGTTTACTGTTCGTGACATCCCGTACCCATATATGCATATGTATGTATGTATGTATGTATGCAAATATATATATATATATATATATATTATATATATAATATAACAGATATATATATATATATATATATATATATATATATATATATATATATCCACACTCACGAGACCTATAATCATTGAAATAGATATTTCGCTGTCATGCTAAAAAGCGTTCAAGGAGAGTGAAAACGAAGAAAAAAGAATGTGGTTTAAACCAATAATATAATGATATATAAGCATACATATATAAACATGCCTCGCTCAGAGATTATATATATATATATATATATATATATATATATATATATATATATATATATATATACACACACACATATGTCATTATATGCATATATATATAAATGTAGCTGAAATGATGAGATACTTAGAAATAAAGTGAGGCTATTTATTGAAATATATACATAAACTATCGCCGGACACAGTTTCTAGCAGTCAGACGTTCAAAGAAGAGAGTCTATGAGAATGTTTATACAAAGCGTGGCAATAATCACATTCATACGTCTCACTTTGTAGTCTTCTGACGAAAGCATCACATGTTTATACACTTTTGTGAATGTCTGGCTGTTAGAAACAGGATTGTGTTCAGAGAAAGAATATTATATATGTATTTCTTTATGTAGCTAGGCTTTATTTTCAAGTGTCTCTTCGTATTAACTGCACTTATATATCATTTGATACACACATACACACACGTTTGGTTTTACAAACAGGAGAAAGAGAATTTAATACGCAAAGCTGTGTACATGTAATCTTTTATTAGTTAAGAATATTGGAGGAGTTTGATAAGTGCTTTAGAACGAAACTCTATACGCTCTTGAACAACGTCTGTGTTTGTTTAATGATGACGATGATGATTATGATGATGATGATGATGATGATTATGATGATGATGATGATGATGATGATTATGATGATGATGACGATGATGATTATGATGATGATGACGACGATAATAGTTACACACACATATGTTGATGTACATGTATTTATGTATGTATGTATGTATGTATGTATGTATGAATATGTCAGTCTTAATACTTATATCTTTAGTAATGAAGAGGGGCTGAATTAGGTCGGGTTCCTGGAAATCCAGCGATTTACCTGTACTTGGTACCATTCACTCGGTTATGTTTTTTTTTTCCCCCTTTCCTTTCCGTCTGCTGGAAAAGTAGCTCAGATGTCTTTCCTCTAACGAAAGAGGAAATTCTTCAATGTTTAATACAAAGCATAGTATATCGGTTCAAATACATTTCAAGATATTCATCTGATACTGTACCTGGGCAAAGTGTTTATATTCTTTTTTAATCATCATCTATACACACGTTTCATATTTATAAATTATCATCAGTACAGAGGATGGATAATTATATTTATGCAATTAATAAACTGAAGTTAGAGTTCTTCAAATTTGTACATTATGTATTAGTATAAAGTAAAGGTAACGACCCTCTTTCGGTCATGAATGACCAGGGGATTGCACCTAGAAAGTTACCCTCCGAGGCACAAGTCCGGGTTTGCAGAAGACCAGCAGTCGCCCATGCATACCAGCCTCCCCTCTCCACGCCACCGATGTTATCCAAGAGAAAGGCAAATGCTGATACAGCTTGGCACCAGTGATGTTGCAACACAAAGCCCAGTCCAGGAATCGAACTCTCTAATCACTGAGCCATGCACCTTCATTAATGGTATTAATTCATATATCCACATATTTACACATTTACAAAAATTAGATCTTACATTTTCATTTTCTATTTCTTTACTTTTTTTCTTTCTCAGTTTATCTTTCTCGATTCACTGGAACACTGTCACCTTAAATACAAACATATGATTCAATGGAACACTGGAACACTGTCACCTTAAATATATACATCAGAACACAATAATAATAGAAATACGCCTTTGGAACAAGAACAAGCAACATTCCTCAAAGTTTAGCCTCCTCTAAAAATTTCAAATATGACACAAGATAGTGCTGTACAAATAGAAGAGAAACACGTGTGTCTCCTTCTCCCCATACATACACACACCTTAACAATAACTTTCAAATACAATGTTTAGTATTGAATGATATTCATCCCTTTACCTTTGTAGACACATCTAAAGTCAACCCATACTTATACGAACTGCAAACGTTTTGTCTACCCCAAAGTTGTAGACAGCCCAGTGAAACTCAGAGTAAATGGTTAGCTTTCGCTATTAAAAACATACTAGCTGACACAGTGCCGTCAAAAATGACGGTTAATTGTAGTATTTTATATATGAATAAGGACAAAAGATAGAATATGGATGGTACTTCAAATTTATGCACTTCTCAACGTTATCTCGTGGTTGTATCTCGTTTGTTACTGAAAGAACGCTAGTTCACACTTATAAACGTTCACATACTTTCCCTAGTACACGCACACTCATACACACATATACTCACACAGTGTTGAAACAGTTTGATTTTGATTTTTAATGTTCACCATCCCACTTCCATTGCACACACACACACACATAAACACACAAACACACACACACACATATACATACACGCACACAAACATTCACATACCTCCCTTTTATATACACACATATACTCACACAGAGTCGAAACGCTGTTTGATTTTTTTCACCGTAGAATTTCAATTATCCCACTACCAGTTTGCCATCACCCCTTCCTTCCTTCCTTCCTTCCTTCCTCATCTATCACCCCTTCCCTTCTCATTCATATGTTGTGACGGAAAAAAACACAGGAGTATTATTATAGAAGATCTGACCGCTCCAATCAAGTTATATATCAAATTGTATTTGGACCAAGAAAATATAATCTTTAATGTAGTTTACAATTGTTAGACTTTGTGTCAAAATTTGAAACAAATATACTTTACAACTTTATATTACTATATATATACATATACGTGCATATGTTTATATATGGTTAGAGCGTGGGGCTCACTATCATGAGGCTATGAGTTCGATTCTCAGACCGAGCTGTGTGTTATGTAAGTAAGATACTTTGTTTCACGTTGCTCCAGTTCACCCAATTGTAGAAACGAGTGGTGACGTCACTGGTACCA